>NC_065520.1:3129222-3196616 GCF_006386435.1 Epinephelus moara
CAGCCCTAACTATAAGCTTTATCAAAGAGGAAAGTCTTAAGTCTAGTCTTAAATGTGGAGATGGTGTCTGCCTCCCGGACCGTAACAGGAAGATGATTCCACAGGAGAGGAGCCTGATAGCTGAAGGCTCTGGCTCCTGATCTACTTTTGGAGACTTTAGGGACCAGCGAGTAACCCTGCATTCTCCGAACGCAGTGTTCTGGTGGGATAATATGGCACTATGAGCTCTCTAAGATATGACGGAGCTTGACCATTTAGAGCTTTATAAGTTAACAGTAGGAGAAACAGTACCAGAACATCTGCACTTCTCCATCTTCCTCTCATCTCATCTTCACCACCTCTACCACCACCAGTGTCTAGACCCCGGGGGGGGGGGGGGGCGGTTCCTTATTCGACTATGGATTAATCACCCTCCTTAAATCAAACCATCTCTACGGGGTCTAATCGCCAAAGACTTTCCACATTATTATTCATTCGTTCACATGTTAACAAATATTCTTTTACCATAAAAACGTGTCTCTCCTGATTGAAATATTGTTTACACAATGGCATGTCATTTTTGTCTCTACATGGTCGCACATTTACAATTCTCCTCTGCTCTCTGTATCGTGCACGGCCCTGATACGCACGCGCGCGCACACACACACACACACACACACACACACACACACACACACACACAGACCAACCTCTCTCGCTCTCCCTCTGCCATTTTCCGCACGCTGTTTTTGAAATCTTCCGTGATCACCTGCCCTGCGCATTATTCGTAGTTCACCTACTTGACTGGCTCGTGGAGTGAATAGAGGAGAGGAGGGGAGGGGGCAGTATTGTGCATGCGCGGCTTTCCGTAGAAGACAAAATAACATCTCCAGGCGTCCGTGACCAAAAATCGTTTACCCTCGATTTCATTAATTTTGAAATTGTTTGACCTCAAAATCGTAATCGTATCGTAATCGTAATCACCAGACGATTAATTGCACAGCCTTAGCAGAAATCATGACCCTGGTTACTTAAGATAATTCACAGACCTTGATGTAAGCAGTTCCATTTAGGAACTCTTTTCTTTCCACCAAAACACATCCACCAAACGTATCACCATGCAGAAGTGGTGACATTAACTGGGAGTGCTTAGGCCCTAGTCACACAGAAAGTGTTTTGCCACAGGCAACCACGGCAACATCTCCAGACCCTAACCTTCCCATGAAATCAATCTACTGTTTATTTATTTATTTTCACAGTAATTAGTATCTAGTTCCTAAAATGTTCAGGCGAGAGGGTACTTGCTGTAGCTCTGGTTGGGGTTGAGAGGCTGTCAGCAAATAGTTGGGCACAGGGAAACGGAGATCTGTGTGGGTACATGGTCTCGTCATGGTCGCGCATTTACAATTCTCCTCTGCTGTCTGCATCACTCACAGCAGAGTTTAGCCATGATGCGTGTGTGTGTGCGTGTGCGCGTGCGCACACACACACACACACACACACAGACTGCTGCGCGCGCACACACACACACACACAGACTGCTGCGCACACACACACACACATACAGACACAGGTGAGCACACTAGAGTGCGACTTGGACCGCATTTTCCTGACCGAACCTGACCCGAGTCCGAGACAATTATGACCAAGCTTGGTCCGAACCTGCAGCACAGCCCTGTACACACACTCATTGGAGTGGAGCCTGTGTTGCGTTCAGGCGTTGTCACATAAATAACAAATTCCAGCACTTTAATGGGCCATAGCACAACACAGCAGCATAAGTGGGCTGAACCCGAACCAAACCCGAGAAATTGTTTTGTTATGTAATTGATTTATTATCCTGACCCTGTTTGGGTTGCCTCTGATGTTCTTTGTAATTGTGTCTATGTACTTTATTTGACTACTTTGTTGTTTGTATGTTTTGCTTGTAACCTGGAAATCCAGATGCCCCTGGCAAATTCGAATTTGTTCTGCACGGGAATCTGGCCCCGACGAGCAGAGCCCGCTGAATCGCCATCGGACCAATCAGATCAGTCTATCTGACAGAGGCGGGCTCTGGGCTGTCGTAACATGATGACGACAGCGCTGCGCCGTAAGAGTCTAAACGTAAACAGCCAAGATGGCAGCTGCCGAAGGACCGTGTCCATTCAATTTAACTTTGGAAGAAACACTAAGCCAACTACACTTATCTATTTCCTTGAGAGAGGAACAGAAGACTGCCCTAGAAGCCTTCGTTTCCAGGAAGGTCGTTTCTGCCATTTTGCCGACGGGATACGGCAAAAGCATAATATATCAGTTAGCCCCACTGGTCGGCAAACAAATGGGGCTTAGCGCAATGAATACGTCACCTTGTTTTTTCCTCTGATTGGCCATCGTGCTATCCAATTGCGTGCGGCGGCATTTGAAATGCCTCAGTTAGTGCCGCCCCTTGGGTAGGAAGAGTGTATCGGTGAGGCCAGACTCAAAATCTTTCTAGATTTGAGTCTGGATTTCCAGAGTATGTTGCTTGGTTAAATGTTTTTAAATAATCTGGTTAGTGATTGAGTGACCAGCTCAGTGGTAGGTGGCTACTTTGGTGTTCAGAGTGCCGTTGGTTTAAGTCATTTGTATGTTTAGTTTAGTTGTTTGTATGTTTTGCTTAGGTTCCAACTGATTTCCTCGTTACTTTTGTCTATGATGCGCTACTTATTCCTGTAGACTTACATTTGTTTGCTATGTTTTGAAATAAATTTTTAAATTATATTATGCACAGCGAAGTGAAATCTTAATAATGGAAGAAGAAAAGAAAAAAACAACTGTTGCAAAGTCAAGAGTCAAATACACAATGGAAACATTGACAAAAAAACGAACAAAACAAAACCGGTGACGTGGCACCAGCTTGACACATTTTAAGACAAACAGCTTCTTGTTTTACAGGAAAAGATGAATCTGTGCGTTATTAAAGTTAATATTCCTCTTTTTTAATTGAAGGACTTTAGATTCTCTCCTTGTTTGCATTGATTGGCGGGAGTCCATTGAAACGCCGCTGAAAGAGCTTCCTGTCCACTCGGACAGACACAAAAGCTGTGAGTGACCCAGGTAAATGTCAGGACACCTAGCAAAATGGCTTTTTGTTCCACCAGAGGAAGTCCAGAGAGGTGTGAGCCATTATTTCACCCCATAGAGTGAAGAGTTTTCAGGGTTCACTGAGCATTTTGTTACTTGTTTCCCTCTCAAAGTCTGACACAGTGCCCCAGAGAATACATTTTACACTTTAAGAAGTCATGTTAGTGCTTCACATTTCAAAAACAACCTCCTTATTTAATGACTTCCACTTGCAATTAGTCTTGAAGGCACAAATGACACAGAATAATTATCTATTAAATTACCTGCCCTCTCCCATATCAATATTTGAACCTCTGCTTGCAACAGGTCGATGTGATTAATATCTCAGTTAATTATCATCTTATTTACCATAATTATTAGCTGAATAAGTGAGGGTTTGTCGAGCTGTTGTGGGAGTGTCTGGTCCCTTTGCTCTTACTCACACTTCTAATTAAATCTCATCAAAACATCATTATTTCTGCAGCAACTTGTTTGTGGAAACCAGGAGAACGGGCTGATCATTTCCACTTACAAAGTTTCTAATTACTGACAATGGCACTCAAGCTCACAGGGCAAAAATGAACCCTGGGTCCCCACCAAATCCTGCACAACTTATATATGGTTTAAATTTAAATAAGTAGAAAGAGTAGGAAGAGGGCAGACAACACCACCTGGTGTAATTACACCCCAGGAAATACTTTTTCCAAGAACCTTAAATTGAGTTAAAAAATGAGGGATAGGGCACACAGGCTCATTACTGAAACAAGGACAGAGACATGAAGCCAAAATGAACCACATTTTATTGACTTACGAAAAAATGAGCAAATAAGCAGGGACTGGAACTGCTGGGAGAAAAGAAAAAAAACATTAACAGTCAAACCAATACAAATACCAGTATAAGGGAATTAAAATACTTTAGTTCAAATATCCAGTCCAACACAAAACTAAACTAAACAAAACTAGGGGAAGTGAGCAGAGGCTGGGTGCCCAGGCATTCCACCACCTATTCCCCTCAAGTGCAGCAGCAATACTCAAAATGGTGCAATCTACACTCTTGTCTGGTGCTTTCACTCGCATGCATTCAGTGCAGAGACCTCACCCTAGGTGTGTAGACTCCCAACAAGATGGCGCTCTGCTTCACTGAAAGAAAAGAACTTGTTCAAAAAGAATTACAAACAGACAACCCAGTTGGTTGGCAAAACAATGAAAGGCAAAACGGCAGCAGGTTAACCATGTTGGATATAGGGCACTGACAGGATCACTCATGGGCAGGACAGCAGGGTTTCGACATGCACTGTGTGCAGATAATGGGTCAGAGACAAGCTGCTAACCACCAGCCACAACATGTTGTGCTTCACAGTTGGAGAAGTAATAACCAGTGCAGCATCCTTGAGCACTCAATATGGGAAGCTATCCTAAATCTTGGCCTGCAATTTGGTAGGTGCTGTCATCGTACGGTCTGCATAAATCAAACTCCATGGCGTACCTAAGTTTATTAAATCCATGTCGCACAGTGTAGCTGCACTAAACTTATAAGATCGCTAAAATCTCACAGTCTGTAGGAGGCTTAAAGGTGCAGTATGACAGATAAAGAGTGATGTCAGTGTATTCAAATGAAATGATAGCAGCTCATGTTATTGTGTAACTTTGGTGAATCCGGACTAACCCTGTGTAATGCCAAAGTTACACAATAACATAAACTAACTAACTGATGGAGGCAGCAGTAGACCAGCCAGCAATTGTTATTGTGTTATTGGGGGTAGTAAATGGGTTGAAAAATTGGCCCTATATGGGATTGTCCATGGGTTCCATATTGGCCCCATGCGGATTGCCTTCATCAATGACTTTACCCAAGTGGGCCCCACACAGTAATGCTAAGGCTACTAGGTACCGCGTGGGTATGAGCCAAAAATGAGTGTCTTATCTGTGGCCCACTTGGGTAAACCCACCCATGTGGGCTAATGGTATGGGGCCAATATGTTGTGCATGAACAGTCCCAAATATGGCCCATTTTCCAGCCTGTTTACTACCCACATGGGTCCCATATACAAATGTTGGCTGGGGAACAGCAGCTCCTGTGTTCAGCAAGGTAAAATTACAGTTTCTGTCAATGGAGTCTGGTGGCTTTGACAACAGCGATGTAACAGCCTCATCAGAAATCTCTCTCTGATGGCAAAGTAGCAAACACTAAAACTGATATTGTTTTTTTTAGGTGGCTTAAAGACATTTTGCTGCTGACCCCGCCCACAGCAGTACATTGCTTAGCCTCTGTGCCTCAAAACTAATCATCTACTGTATTAACACACTGACTACAGACAAGTACCTCATAGAGCCTCACTTCAAAAAGTCTGAACTAACCTTTTAAGGCTGATTCGCACATTTTTTTCAGTCTAAATTCTTTATATTCTAAATATAAGCTAAAAAAAAAAGTTTTTTTTTTACTTGTCACCATGACAGCATCATGTAGGGAGAAGTAATAACAGGAAATGCATCATAATGATATGTAGAAATTAATAAATACCAAATGTCAAGTCTTCTAGGCGTACAGATGTATTGGGGGTATTTGGAGCCTCACAATTCTAAAATCAGAAACTACCTTTGAATTAAGACAAAAAAGAAGCATTGGAGAAAGACAGTACCATCATCCTCACAGTTTTCAATTAGTGTGCAGGCAGACACCTCAGCATGGCTGCCATCACCGTCCTCAATCCTCCAGAGAAAAAAAAAAAGGAGCATCAGCAGTCATATGCCAGCCAGATTTGTCCCATTATTCATTACAATTAATTGCTTCCCTGTACTCCCGGCCTTTCCCAGGAAGGCAGCGCACTGCGGACGTCTCCTCCACTGCAGATTGTAATATGAGCGGAGGACTTAAAGCTGTCATTCAAATCTCATTGTGACCTTTCAGGAGAAAAGGCTGTTTTTCACCCAGTTTGCAGAAAGCTAAAGTGTGTGAGTGTGTGTGTACTTCTATCCTTGTGAGAACCAATGTAAGTGAGGATATTTTTACCAGGTGCAACTTGAGCCAATAGGTAACACCTAAGAGGACACTAAATGCTTTTGAACTCCACCTGCATCCTTTTTTACAGATAATAAACTGTTACATCACTAATTTAATTTACAGTAAGTAAAGTAAGTAGTTGTTTTTCACTCTAAACAAAAGAGGTCAGGAGAGAGGCAGAACACTAGGTTTAAATGTCAAGATATAATTTCTAACTTTTCCTCACTGAATGCCAAAAAAAAGCCAAGACCAATGTATTCTATTTTGTCGTTGTGTACATACATTATCCCAAAAGTTTCCAACAAACCCAGAGAATATGTCATTTGAATCAAGGTCCTGGTTCGTGTCATTTGGTTGCTGTCGCCTGTCAGTGGAGTCATATCCCCTTCGCATTGTCTGCCAAAGCTGTCATAAATGGACTTTTTACACAGTTTAAAATACACCTTAAGGATTTTGGTCATTTTTAACTATAAAGTTTAAACCAGATACGATTTTAGTCATTGGACGTCTGGATCTTAAGTTATCAGAGAAATATGCTGAGCAAACAATGTCGGCAGTTTGGCTCCAGACCCTGCTGTGCCAAACAGCACAGGAGAAACACTGATTTGTAACATTAAACTGCTTTATTCTGTGTTTTTGCCAGTTTAACTCACCTGGTCTGCTTGTTTTGGAGAGGAGGATACCTCTGCTGATAATTCAGCTTCTGGTAAAAGCCCCCTGAAAGGGTGATCTTAGAGCAGTGTTTAAGATTTAGGGGGATTTAGTGGCATCTATTGGCTATGATTGCAGATTGCAACCAGCTGAAACTTTCCTCCAGTATTCATTGTTCAGGAGGTTTTTAGTGGGAGCCGAATTATCTGTTTCCAAAACAAACAGACCAGGTGATTTACTCCGGTAAAAACACTGAATAAAGCAGTCCAACGTTAAAAACCAGCATTTGGCCGAGCCCATCATGAAGGGGCTGCTTGCCCACCAATTGCTTACTGGGAGCTGAATTATACGCAGAGGTCTCTTCCTCTCTGAAACAAACAGCGTTTTACTGATGCCTGAAGCTGAAACATTTGCTCAGCTTGTTTCTCTGATAACTTAACATCCAGACATCCAATGGCTAAAATTCTTCATCTGGTTGAAATATAACAATATAATAAACGGATCAAGTGATTTAAATCAGTACAAACACTAATTAAAGCAGTTTCACATTAAAGTTCAGTGTTTCTCCAATTCTGTTCCACTTGTCAGAGATGAGCTGCTAACCCAGCACCTGCTAATGGGCACTCACCTTGTTTATCTGATAACTTAAGATTCAGACATTCAGGAGGTTTTTACTGGGAGCTGAATTATCCGTAGAGGTCTCCTCCTCTCCAAAACAAACAGACCTTTTGTTATTTAAACCACTAAGAACATTGTACAAGCAGTTTCATGTTACAAATCTGTGTTTTCCAACACTCCATCATGCAGGGGCTGCTATCTACAGTGGCCAACATGAAAACATAAATGTCCCTATCTGGAACCAGTGTTTGGTTTGTCCATTCTGGGCTACTGTAAATAACGAAAGATAACGAAAACACAATGAATCTTATCTTCTGGTGATTATACATTAAAGAAAACATACTTATATTACATATTCAGTTTCTGCCAATATATCTTTAAACCACATTTTGTACCATGCAGTTTTTTGGTCTTGGTTGTTTTTAACTACATATTTTAACCAGATGAAGAAATTTAGTCATTGGACATCTGGATCTTAAGACTTATCTCAAGACTACGTGAACAAATGTTCCAGCTTCAGCCCTTGCTGTGTTACACAGCATTAGTGAAACACTTATTTTTAACGTTAAACTGCTTTATTGAGTGTTTTTACCGGTATTAATTGCCTGGTCCGTTTGTTTAAGAGAGGACAACCCCTCTGTGGATAATACGGCTCCCGGTAAAAACCTCCTTAACAATGAAAACTGAAGGAATAGTAACTGGAAGACTGCAATGATGGACTTGCTCCGTCTTTTGTTTTTGTTCTGATTGAGAGACACTCTGCAGCAGGAGATTACATATTTTATGTTTAAGTAAAGTTGTTTAAGAGAAAAATTGTACTTAAGTCTCATCGCTTTTATCCCCTTGATTTCAAAGCTTAATTTTTCAGTAATTTGACAAGAAAAACATTTAACTCAAATTCAAACAACTTAAAATTTTCCTACAGAAAGCATATCCACGTCTTTTCTGTCCCATTCACAGGCTGTCACATCTCTTCTCTCCGCTGTTATGACGCCAGCTATAAACGATGCTCACACAAGAAACACAAAAAGCCCAACAAAGCTTTGCAAGCAACCAGATACATTTAATTAGATAATTGCTTTTTTACCTGAAGACTGGCTCACAGTATTCTTGCAGTATATGGAATATGATTCTCTTTGAGCCTGGATAAAGCTGTAATTTCATCCATAGAAGACAATCAAACATCGGGATGTGGATTTAAGTCGTGCTGCCCATGAGCTATTCTTGACGGGCGGTTGTTGGCAGTTTGAAGGGTCCTCAGTGTGGAGGTATTGTAGCTGAACCTCCCATGTGACCAAACACTGATACACACATACACTTCAGTAACAGTTACAGTGATGGTACATGGGAGAAAACATTATGGAATGATTCTGTTTACTGCATTAAAATAAGGTCATATAGATAAATCGCAGGTAGTGATCTATATAAATCATAATATGAAGGCAATAAAGAAGCACACAGACACTTCTTTTACAATAAAAAAAAAAACCTTCAACAGGAGGTTTATAAAAAGGAGGTGTGAGGATGGACTTACTGCCATGTTGGAGGAATGAAACCTTCTCACTTTTATTTACCATTTTAAAAAGACGCAGGAGATCCTAACAGACCTAACTAAAATACTTATATTAATTGCGACTCTGGGACTAGTTTTAGATGCAGTTTTAGAGTACCTTTTTTCCTCATTTATTGATACTGATTGTGATGTCTGATTTTAATTACCAAAAACTCTGGTATGGCTACTACAACAATTTTGTCATTTTCACTTTTTTGATGGCCTTTGAACTAAGCAAAATAAACTGCAATCCAGGAAGCCAAGTTTGAGCAACAGATCTAACAGTCTAAAAGCTTCTCAAATGCTGAAACACTGCTCAATACTTTAAGACAGGAACTATTTTATCTTTCTCCAAAGAACAGAAATACTCACAGAGGGGTCAAATTGTTGCACAGGTTACGGTTTAATGTTTTTGCCAAAGGGTTAAAATTATGGATGCATGATACTGAATTTTTTGCCAATATCCGATATGCCGATATATAACAACTCATTTAACCAATAACCGATACTGATAACGATATATCAACTTTTTTCCCTACCTAATTTTAGTGATGATCAAGTCTCTTCTGTCGCAGAATTAACATCACAGTATGCATGCATACTTTTCTTGTGATGGCCCACCAGCGGATGGCATATAATGGTTTTCAATGTATGTAATATTCATTTATTGTGCAAAATAAGAGCCGATTCTGATGACATGCCGATATTGTTGTGCATCCTTAATTTGAATCTATTTGAACACGGTCTTTGAGAAATTTGTCCTTGACTTTATGTTTAAGTGAATAAGGGACGCAAGGACTTTTGAAATTGGTCCAGTATTAAGCGAGAGTGTTGCAGCTGGCAGCTGTGAAACAGCCTGTGATGTAACAATTCAGGCCAGTTGTGCACTGTCAATTTACATCCACTAAAAATGTTTGTTTTTGCCACTGACAGGCTCAGATTGTTTTTATTAGTGTCTGACAAAATCATCTAAAGGATCCCTACAGAGATAGACCTTTTGGTTAAAGACAAAGATCCTTTTTGTTTAACCAAAAACAGCCCCAAATTGCCATCGCCAAACTCACCAGATTCCATTTAAATAAACAGTAATTTTATACTCGTATAACACATTCATTCGAAGTCAACAGACACAAAATAAAACTCACAAAAGTTGTCTTGGTCCACTTCATCCACTGTTCCAACATTTCCCAACTCTGGTTTAGTTTAAATGAAACCTCGATTCACCCACTTGGATGTGAAAATATGCTACCTCTGTCCACACTAAAATCCTCCGTAATGTTGTCAGACACTTAAAGTAACAATCTGAACCCGTCAGTGACAAAAACAAGCACTTTTTGTGGACGCACTCTGAGGGTGAACAAATCCCCTGAGTGTGTGCATTGAAGCCTGTTTCACAGCTGCCAGCTGCAGCGCTCTCACTCAATACTGGACCAGTTTCAACAATCATCACCATCAGTCACTTAGACACAAAAATGTCGGACAAAAGGAGCCAGGTGGAAAAATATTGAAGTTACCCTTTAAAGCCCTCAATCCTGATTAGTGATTAGAAGTACATGACATCACCTTTTTTTCCAAATGAGTCCCACCTAACTATAAACCTGTGAAAACAAAAACATTTAGTTCTATATACGTTTTCAGGGCCTTTGAATGGTAAATATCAAAACAAAAGCAGCTGTACATGATCTTTACCTGAATAAAATTCTATTAAAACTCAAAACATTTGGATTTTAAACAGGAACTATCTCATCATAAAATAAGTAAACAACATCCAGCCCAATAAAATACAAGTAGCTTTTGATTTATACAGGTCAAATTACTAAATTATCAGCGGGGTTACATTCTGGTTGTTAACCTCTCCAACATGGAACCCCTCCCAACAAAACCTATATTCTAAAATAAAACATACAATACAATTTATATACTATTCTTTATGTAACAACTTATTAAATATCTTTACATTCTTTACCATAATTTCCTGTGTTTGTTAAACATGGAGTGTGGCATTGTGAAAAAGAGGGTCATATCTTAGGCACATCAAGGCACATATACATTCACACAGTGTGCTGCCTTTTCCTTTGCTCAAAATCACAAAAAAGTACAATATGCTCCGACATGACGTCCTTGCTGGATTAAAAATGTCCTATTTGTGTCACATAAACAATAACAACATCAGCTAACACGCATGCAGTATTATATATACACTTCCTCTCTGCTCTCAACCACAAGCACAAAAAAATAAAAGAACTTCAAATACATTGTAAAAATAAAGATTAGGCTTTACATTATTAGAGAGAAATGGTTAACATGTAGCATGCAAAAAAAATAAATGTATTTGAAATCCTGATTTCTCATGCAATTTATTTAAATCCCTGTAAATGTATGTTGTGTCTATAAACTGCTGAAGTGACATGGGAAATAAATAATAAAAAATATGAATGGAAAGAAAAGATTAAAAAGTATCTGTCTCAGAAAAACACTAAAGCTCAAAACCTTGCAATGTAAACTTCAGTTCTGGTAGTTATGGAAGCTCATTTCCGTGTGTGACAAAAAATAAAATAAAATAAATAAATAAAAAAAATCTGTAAGTAATTATGAGAAACTTCCTCAAAATAAGTGTTGTTTCATATCATTTTTGAGATCTTACATTTCTTAAAAATAATAACAGATTTCTCAAGTAATGGCTTAGTATTTCAGTTTTCTCAAAATAATCATTTAATATCTCAAAATATAATAAATCATTATTTTGAGATAGAAAAGTAATTTCAATTTCTTATTATGAAATATAAAGTCATGATTTTGGAAAATCCATTTCCATTTTGATATACTCATCCTTCTTAAGAAAGATTCTTATTATTTTTGACATACTAAGTCATTATTTGTCTCATTATCTCATTTACATGACATAATAACTTGACTAACTTTAATTTCAAGATACTAGGTCATTATTTACAGAAAGTTTCTCATTATTTTGAGACAGTTTCTCATTAATTTGTGATGCTAACTTGAGAACATTTCACATTTTGAGGTACTAAGTCATTATTTTCATAAAGTTTCTGATTCTAACTTGAAAAAAGTTTCTCATTTGGAGATACTAGGTCATTATTTTTAGAAAGTTTGTGATTATTTTCAGACAGTAATCCATTACTCTGAGCTACTAATACACTACTTTCAGAAACTTTGATTATTCTGAGATACTAACTGATTATTCAGAGAAGGTTTCTTATTTTTGAGATACTAACTCTTTATTTTGAGAAATTTCTGTGTTTTTTAAAAAATATCTAATCATTATTTTCATAACGTTTCTCATTATTTCAAGGTATTATTTCATTAGTTTGAGAAAGTGTCTCACTATCTTGCAAAAGTTTTTCATTATTTTAAGATTCTGAGTCATGATTTGTAGAAACTTTCTCAATTACATGAGATACTAACTCCACCTGCTTGAAATATTAATTAATTTATACTAACTCATTACTTTGAGAAACTTTCAGATTTTTTTGTTATAATAACTCTTTTTTGTCATCACACTGGCAGAAATGGGCTTCCATAGTGTAGCTGTTTGCTGGTAGTGCACTAAATGGAAAAACACAGTAGGCATGAACATGTAAGATTCCTCCCACACTTATTTCAGGTCAGCAGGAGTAGAAGTACTTCAGAAACATCTCAGAGTGCTTTAAAACCCATTGAATATTAACTGACCAGTGCTTGTAACGTGCTTTGATCACATTTACATGCTCGGTGCGACTTTGTATTAGGGGTCCACTGTTACTTTTTTGGAAGTTTCCTGGAAATAACTAGTTACTTGTTACTTATTACAGGTAAAATAGGGTCAATTTCAGTCATGGTAATATTTATTTATCATTAAATTATGGAAGCTTTATTCTTCATTTATATTAAGTTGCATGCCTGTAAACATTTATGAACACCATCTCTATTTTCCCTATAATTGGCACCAGGTTACAAATTATTTCCAGGGCATTATTTCGATAAATGATAGCAGACCCATAAAATAAAGCATAAACAAATGCTCAGTTGCCACATGAAAAAGCTGCATTGCATTGAGGACAGTGTTTAACCAACAATCAGTGTCCATACTATTTAAAAAAAATTGAGTTTAAAAAGGAGTGTTGGAGAAGTACAAAGATAATGGTCATGATTAAAATATCAAAGTTTAAAAGACAGTATAAAACAGATGTGCTGTGTAATATCAGAGGCACCAGATGTTAAGAAAACAGACAGATCTACCCTCATGGAAAACAAACCTCAGCCTCATTCATTAGATACTATTTCCCTCAAAACACATTCAGGAGTGAGGCTTGATTTGGCCAAATTCACCCTGCCGTGTGCTTGATTGCATTATTGTCATTCAAATAACACCATTTGCATGAGAACCCTTTTGTCATCACCACTTTTAAAAAGAACCAGTAGCTGAATTTTTTCTTGGCACCCTTGGGCTCAGACTCCACCCCCGCTCCGGTCCACCGTCACCGGCCCTCTTTTATTCAGAGTCTCCTCTGCCGTTTTCATCAGCATGGCCAGGCGGCTGTCCGACACTTGTCCCTTCTTCACCGCACTCATCAGCTGCAGAGAACAGCGGGAAAGGTTAATTTGTCAAGCAGAGCTGCTTTAACAATTATCGCTACGACAACGTCAATATCCTGTTGTGTGCCCGATCACCTACACACATCCCGGACACCAAACACCAACTGCCTTCTTTTTGTATTAAAGCTGCACTAGGTGGGAAATGAAGCTGTTTTAGGGGCGACTGGAGTTTTAAAAGAGCTGCATCCCTTCCTTCCTTTTAAAGAGAGATTCTTTATATGCCTGATTCAATGAAGCATGAAACCACGAGAGACTTGTCTCCAGTTTATTAGGAAGCATCTAAGGCCTTGTTCACACTGCCAACCCAAATCCCCCCCTTTTTTTTTTTTGACATATCCACATCAAAAAACACATCACATAAAATGTGATTTTGGAAATTGGAAGGGATTTGAAATCCGATTCCAATTGAATTTTTACAGATGCTTCTCAGTTCTGATGCTCTGTATGCTCAAATCAATTCAACGTATCTTTGAATGCACACGATGACACCGTCAAATCCATAGTGACAGAAGTGCTGAGCAGAATCCATGCTGCTGCTAGCTTAGCTCTACAGGGCAACTGTTTGGAGGGCAAAATGTAGATGTCCATTTCTCATGCTTCCGTTGAAAGTCAAGTCACCAGTGTATCTACATTGTTACTGATGCCTAAAGTGCAACACACACCGCCGCCATACGCCGCGCGTCAAAACGCCCGCCTCCATTATATTCTATGAACCAACCCACACTGGCGCCGGCTGACACGCCGCGCCGCTCTGCTTCAGCCCACTGCTCTATTTCCAGCGCGGTTGTTTCAAAATTTTAATAAGACGACTTTGATAAGAAACTGACCCATGAAATCCAAGTTGTTGTTGCCTCAAAGTTTTTCCTCTTCTTCTTCCATTACTAGCAGTTGGCAACCGTTGGCGACTAGTGTAGGTACAGCCACCTAGCGGGCTGGGGTGGGAAATACACGTCGACGGTGCCGCTGCGCGCCGCTGCCAGTGTGTGTTGGGGGGCGGCACTTGACGGCCACAGCGCCGCGACAGCGGCGGTGTGTGTTGCACTTAAGTTGTGACACCAGCAACCAATGCAGATAGGTTAGACACACAAATCCAATCTGATTTTACAAATGACATTAATGGGAAATTCAATTTTTGCAAATCTGAGGTGATTTGAAATGCCAATTAGATTTCTACAGATGTGTCTCAGTCCGGATACAAATTTCAAAGTGTTTTTGAATGTGACTCACAATGATGATGTTAAAACCAGACTGATGGAAGTGCTGAGCAGAACCAATGCTGCCTCTAGAAGAGCATTATGGAAAACAACATGAAGAACAACAGTCTGTTGACAGATACTAAAATAAATTGTCTGCTGGCACTTTGGGTGGAAGCATCTGGTTATGGTCAGGTCATGTACGTGTTGTATATGAAACATCTGTGTCGTTGCTGCATTTTTTACACAGCTCTGTCGCCTGCGTCCAGGAGCTGTCTTAGTGTCACACAATAGACTACAACTACCAAGAAGCACGCCGATGTGC
This sequence comes from Epinephelus moara, assembly GCF_006386435.1. Taxonomy (NCBI): domain Eukaryota; kingdom Metazoa; phylum Chordata; class Actinopteri; order Perciformes; family Serranidae; genus Epinephelus; species Epinephelus moara. The sequence continues at coordinate 3,144,225 of NC_065520.1, forward strand.
TATGATCCACCTCACACACAAACTAGCGGTGCAGTGCTGGACTGCACATGTGCTGTGGTCATTTCATTCATCTCACAGACTGATTTAGACGGTGTTGTCTAAATTTATATCTTACTTGAAAATATGTCAATATATCGTACATAGTCATTATATCTCTCAGCCCTAGCCACCATACCCTCAACCTCCCATAAACAAAGTTAGCTCATACACTATGCCACTATAGAAACTCTGATATGATATGTATGAAACATGACGTATTCATGGTTTGCAGAAATGTACAATTCTAACATTTCTTCTGGAGACTGGGCTGACAAATTAAAGTGCAAACAGTCTGTCTTTAATTTGAGAAACAAATCTTTTGCTTTGCCTGCAGTCTGAACACAGCCTAAGACAACATATTGAAGAATTTCTGCATATTTATACTGCAGCATTTATAAGGACAAGGAAGGTATTGTTCTATATTTTCTTTATTGTCAACAAATATCATTAAGACCAGACAAACACTAGCAGGATTAGCAGGATGAATTCATTGTTGGTTTTGGTCTTTTCATGGGATTTGTCGACAATGAGAAAATTAAGTTTCCTAGTGTAGCTTTAACACATCTTGAATGCTTTTAGTGTGTTTTTTGTCCCTTTAGCCACCAGAGGACTTCATAAAGTTTTATGTGACTTAATTGTTAATGTGAGAACTAAAGTCAGTCTTGAAGGACACGGGGGTTACAGTTTTCCCATCAGTGCTGCGCATATACACTACCTGTATGTTGCCCCTAAGGTCATCCATGTGCAGGTCGAGCATACACACAAGCAGAAACAGACATTCAGAATGAAAAATATACATGACATGTATGATTAAATACTTAACTCCATTATGTTTACTTGTCACAGAAGGGACAACAAAAAAAAAGGCTTCTCTTACAGATTTATCAGCTCGTCTCCTCGGCCAGCGGAGAAACCGGCACACTAATGAAGACTAAATCCTCAACTGTCATCAAGCTCCCCCATAATGACTCTTTTCTGGACTTTGTTGTCAAGTGAGAAAGTAATTTATTTAGCCACGGACGGACACGGAAGGCCCAGACACACTTAAGGCCTCATTACACAAGTCGCTGACAGAGATTCTCCTTTCTAATTAGCTCCAGGTAGTCAGACTTCACACCTTCTGTTTGCAGGAGCGGATGTTCGTCGCTCGCACATCTCAGGTGGACAATGGCCTTTTGTTAACGATGGGGTAATTTGTGTTGCAGCACTAGTGACATTATAGCATATATGAGGAGGAATACGCTGTATTCATCTGGGTGATAACACTGAAAACTACAGACAGGAGAAAGCTGCTTTCACTGCTACAATTTCCTGAGATTGTAAATGAGTATCTACAATAAGAAAACACAGACCTATAAACCACTGTTTAAAATGTGATGCACTGTTATGAATTCAGGACAAAATGTGTCAAGATTGTCATTATTTCTGAAGCATGATGAGGCAGCAATATGGCAACACACATAATAACCTCAGAGCTAAAAAAGCAGTAAAATAAAGGAAACAAAAGTGTGTAAAGGATTGCGTTCCCCTGGGCTTATATTATCCAGCCCCCATCTCCTCAGTCCTGTTTGTTCTGCTGTTACTGACAGAGGTGTTAGGCTTTAATGGCTTATCACACCACAGTGCTTACAGGCACTCAGATGATTTTTAACTTTATTTCCAGGTGGTTTTAGATTCAGTCTTTTCTGCAGAAATCTGCACTTGATACATAAATACCCCCAAAGTCCAATTATCTTATAAAAGTGAAAGAATTTGCCAGTGCAGTGAGAATATTTGTTTGTTTCCAGTGCAAATTAACATTCATTCATTCATTTCAAGCTTTGGTAAAAAAATTCGTTTTGATTCTATGCAGCAAACTGCTTTAGTTATTCTTATTTCAAACAGGTTGAGGAAAATAAGGTTTTAGGGCTTAATTAAGGACAAAAAATTACTTGTTGAGGAGATTTTTTCAGAGAGGATAACAGAGATTAAATTCCAAACTAAATGACGTTCACTTATACACATATATTTTATGCAGTGGTATAGGATGGAGACATGGTGTCTGCAGGTATCAGACTCTTGAATTTAATGCTTTTTAAGAACTTTTCAAGATCATTTTTTAACCAAATGTAGGAAAGATTTTTGGATAAATCTTCTTTTTCTTGCAGCTACATGTAAAGGTAAGTAGAGTATATGAAGTCATGAGCAGAGGTAGGTTTTATGTAGGAATATAGTTATTGGAGTAAATAAGGTAAATCCATATTTTGTCAACAGGTAAGTGCATGTATGAAGTTAAATATTGGGTTCAGTGGAAGGATTAATGTTTTGTAACATCAGGATGGTGGTCCGTCATGCTAAAGAGCTTAAAGGTTAAGTCTGGTATTTTTCAAACCTTGTGTTTTTGTTCGTAAGTGACTAATGGGAACAGCAATTTCTGAAACTGGTCCAGTATTGAGCAAGAAAGCTGCAGCCGGCAGCAGCAAAACAGGTAGCAATGTAAAGTTAAGGGGCAATTGTGCACTGTCACTTTCCGTCCTCCAAAAGTGTTTGTTTTTTAAACTGACAGGTTCAGAATGTTATTCTGTCTGAAAACATTATGGAAAGAATCCCTACAGAGACACACCTTTTTGTGAAAGAGTAAGATCCTTTTTGTTTAGCTTGAAACAGTCTCAAAATCGCTATCGTCAAACCCACCAGACTCCATTTAAATAAACAGTAATTTTATCATCCCAAAACACACTTCATTTAAAGCTGACAGAAACAAAATAAAACTCACAAAGACCATATTGGTTCATCTTTCCACTGTTCTAACAATTACCAACTCGGGTTTGGTTGAAATAAACTTTAATTTAATAAAACGAAGGACACTGACAGCAATATTCACCTACATTAGGTGCATTATTACTTCATATGATCCACATTACTACTTACATCTTGTGCAATATTTTTTCACAACATCATGTGCATTATTTCTATTCAGTATCATGATCACTTGTCAGTGTAGTGCAATATCCTTTTCTCAGTCATGGGCAATCCTACTTCTCATTGTTATATAGAATTCAATTTAACATTGACTATCAGGAGCAGTCTGTTTTTTTTTTCACCATTTTTGTTCATTCTCAGTAGCTCTTGTACTTATCGTACTCCTGTTGTTTCTCTATTAGGCACTAATTTTTGCTTCCGCTCTTTGAAAACACTTCTACATTGTATATTTGTATATTTTGCCAGATATTTAATACTCTATTATTATAAAACTGGACCCAGTGAGTGACCCTGACCGTGGGAACCAACTGGTTGTCTGGTTGGTACTGGTTGTGAATTATTACATTGTGGTTACTGTACTTAGTGTTACTGTAATTTGAGGCATTCTCTGGCACAAGAATTTCCTTTGGGATAAATAAAGTTTTACTGAATTGATTTGAATTCACCCACTTAGATGTGACAATATGTTGGCTCTATACATGTTAAATTACCGTTTATCTAAATGGAGTCTGGTGGGTTTGGCGAAGGCGATTTTGGGGCTGTTTCTGGTTACACAAAAAAGGTTCTAACTCTTTCACAAAAAGTTCTATCTCTGTCGGGATCCTTTCCATAAGTTAGTGTCTAAAACAAACACTAGAGGATGTAAATTAACATTGCACAATTGCCCTGAGTGGTTACGTTGCAGCCTGTTTCGCTGCTGTTGGCTGCAGTCTTCTTGCTCATTACTAGACCAATTTCAAAAATTGTTGTTCCCATTAGTCACTTAGTCACAAAAGAATGGGAAAATAGATTCCAGGCTGAAAAATACCAAACTTACCCTTTAACCCATTTTGACAAAAAGAAACTGAAAAATTGATAAATTAAATTAGATAAGATGATTGAGGCAATAAAGACATCACATATTCAAATTTAATTACTTTTAAGACGCAATATTTATTACATTTCGGACATTTTAAGACTTTTTAAAGACCTGCAGACACACTGGGAATGAGGCAGTATTATTTATTGTGTAATATCACTCCACTTTTGAGCTCATTTTATTTTGTTGTATGTGGTTCTTCATTAGAGGGCATTAAATGTTAAAACTGCTTCTTTTATATTTACATGTGAAATTCTATTTTACTATGCATTTATGCGTTAATGAGCCTTGATTACAGGAAGCCTATTTCACCATTGTGGCATTGACAAAAACCTGAGGTAACAATGTGACACTTATTTCACAGGTGGCTTTAACAGAAAATGTAAAATAAGATATTGCAGATATTTCAAAAATACTGACTGCTTCCTTCACTTCTGTACCAAGCATCACAGTTTAATAGTTAAAGCAAAGAATGGTGACAGCAGCATTGCAGTAAATAGTGAAATATCTGCTGAAACAAATACAGGAAATGATGGGCTATCAGATGCCCCCTCTCTCCTCACTGTCTACGTGTTACGTACCTGCATGAATTCATCAATTTCCACTTGTCCGTTCTTGTTGAGATCCACCTCATTAAGGATTTCATGGAGCGCATTTTCATCAATTTGGACATTGATGCTCTGCAGAGAGAAAAAAACAAGACGAGGGATCGATAACAGGTAATGAAAACAAGTGTATAACGATGAGAGACAGACAAGAAGAAAAAGGAAGGGAAAGGAGGGATAAAAGGAGACTCACTTCTAAAACTTGCTGGACATCGACAGTGGTGATGAATCCTTTGCTTTCTTTGTCAAAGTTGTGGAAACGTTTCTTGTACCTGTCACACAGATTTCAGAGCTTTATTTCCACGCTTCTTTACATTTGATTCTGTAGAATTAACAAGACTGAATGACAGTATATCGTATTACTTTAATCTCATTAGAGATGGTGAATCATGACAAAGAAAAGTTCATCATGCTTGGCTCATGTTACAGGGTTTTAAATTTGTTTTTGTTGTGTCTTTAAAAAAAGAATGCGATTTTATACCTTATTGTTGCTAACTCATGTACAACAGTAATTACTGAACCCAAGGGTGTAGGTGTGGTTTCAAAAGGAAGGGACACAATGAATTAAAAAACATTTTTATTACAAAAAAAATCACAAAAAATGCCCACACAGCACCCTTAGCATCACTTCCTGCACGTTAAGCCTTTTGCTCTGAGTGCACAGGAGCACGTGACTCAGATGATATTTTTATCTTATCTGTTGTAAGGTGGCTGGACAGACAGAGGACACTCCTCAAAGAACTTTTAGGTAAAGGTTTTAGTTAAAAAAAAATTTAAAAAAAATAGTGACCTGGCTATCTCCTGGTTGTCCAGGTTGATCTCAGATGTCTTGGTCAGCTGTTCAGAGCGTGACCTGTAGCCCATCTCATGGTACAGAAACTTCCTGGCTGCTTCAAGCTCTGCCTGGATTTCACATTAGTAGAGAGAAAAAAGGAGTCAGAAATCAGCTTGTAGTGATACTGCTACACTTCATCTGCTAGAACACTAAAGGAATACTTAAATGAGCACTTAAATATTTAAAGGAATACTTCATGCCCTGATTTGTATATCAGTTACTCAACCCATGTAATGTTGAATTTGTAAAGAAAACTTAGTTTTACTTGCATGCCTCCACAGTGAACGAAACCCATAAACAGAGAAAATTCTTGATGAATTGAAATCACGTTGAACAATAGCAAAACTATATCAAAACATCCGTTTCTAAACTCTCACATGACTCGTGCTATATAATCCAAGTCTTATTTATCCAGTCATATGCTTAGGACTTCCCAAAAAACAGGCTTTGTAATGGGGAACTGAACTAAAAGTGAAACTTATCTATGCTCCCCTCAAAGCCAGACTTGATTGACAAAAACAGTTCACTTGCTTGAACGTAGTAGCTGCTGGTCTCCCGCTGCCTCGATTGGTTTGATTGTTAGTGTTATTGTGTGACTTCGGTGAATCTGAAATAACCCTGTAAAACACCAAAGTCAAACAATAACACTAACAAACTAACTAATTGAGGCAGTGGCAGACCAGCAGCTTCCTGTTTAGCTATGTAAAATTTCTGTTTTTGTCAATGTAGTCTGGCTCTGAGGAGAACTTTGTCAAGTTTTACTTTTCATTCTGTTCTCAGAAAGAGGCTGTTTGTTTGGGAAGTACTGAGCATACAACTGGATAAATAAGACTTGGATTATGTAATGTGAGAGTCTGTAAACAGATGTTTTGATATATTTTTGCTGTTGTTAAATGGTGACCCCTATGACTTCAACTCATCAAAAAATTTCTCAGCGTTTGGATTCTTCATTCACCATGGAGGCATGAAAGAAATACAAAGTTTTCTTTACAAATTCAATGTAACACAGGTTTAGTAAATGCTATACAAATGGTCATTTGGGGGGTGAAGTATTCCTTTAAACATATATGGTTGTGAACATACTTCTTAAAAGGAAAATAAACAGGTAATATAACACATGAGTTACAGCCTGACAAAACACCGCTACTTAACCTGTCCCCCTGCATACAATGTTTGTCACTGCTACTGTTTGAAAACTTGAATAACTTGAATAAACTATTCATCATGGTGGCAGATGTCTTGTTTACGGTACATGTGGCTTCCCTGTGCTGTAACAATAAGGGCTTAAAATAGTTGAGAGTTCAGTTTTCATCTCTTTCATACACACACAGAGCTTTTCCTCTGAAGGGATGAAGGGTGTGGACCTTTTCTATTGTGTACAGATCGAAGAAGAAACCAGGACTTCAAATAGCCCAACAGGGCTTAAAGCGTTATGTAAAACAGAGCAGGTTTTTCTGGGGTAGGGAACATTATTAAACAAACCAATGAAACAATCAGGTGAAACTTCACAAAATACTTGCTTTGGTAGGGCATATATTCAACTCATTTTATAAAATTTGTCGTAAAATCATACCGTCTTGTGCTCCTCACTCCAGCCTAGCTCTTTCCCCATGATTTCTACGATGCGTGGGAGGGCTTCATCAGCCGCCTGCACGTTCAAGAAGCCCAGGCGTGTTCGTCGGGCAATAACGTCAGTGGCCGTGCAGGCGTATTCCTTGATCGCATACAGCACCTGAAAAAGAAGACATGCATGAGGCTGGAGTATTTGAGCCTGTTCTGGCAAAACTAAGCACGAAATCACGCTTTACCTCACTCTCGATGTAAGGAAACTCAGACACCAATCTTTTCCCCACTATTGGCCATCTTTGCCCAGTGACCTGGGCCATCTTGGCCACATCGTAAGCCTTTCCTCCATACGTCGAGGCCAGGTGCTGAGCGACCTTTGCGCAGAGAAAAAGATTCCACATACAAAATAAGAAAGAGAAAGACAAGAAAACCCTGTATGCAAAGTTTCAAGCAGCTGTTTGGATGTTATTGTTATTATTGTCAGGTATAGTAAAGTACTTGACAGTACTACATCAAAATTTACTGGTGGAAAATACTTGAAAATTGTGTAACTTTTGCTTTGAAAAGTGATCTGAGGTTGTTTCAGGTTCTTTGCTCAAATGGTTACATGACCTTACAAGAGAAATATAAATTAATCATCAATACAAGTGACACAAAACAAGATCTAAATAATCTTTTCTAAAATAGTTCTGATCTTATAAAATATTAATTCATGGTGGAAAAATAAGGTTTACAAGAAAAACTTAAATTATACTGTCAAGTTTTTTCTAAAATATAATCTCTTTTCCTCATCTACCAATGTGTAAAAAACAGGCTGAATCTTCATTATTCAATACACAACAACAAATTTTAACACAGGATTTACAGGGTTTCTAGTCTACTTTCTTTATGCTAATATCAATAACATTAAACACACTTTTATGAAACAAATCTTTTACCTTTAGAAGTAGCAGAGGCACTATTTAACATAACACAGCCCATATTTTTACTGAGTATGACTACTGTTTACAGTGTCATCTATAATTATAAGACAAGATGCATGAAGATCCATGCATATTGTCTTCAATCAGCCGTGGGTAGTAACCCATTACATTTACTTAATTACTGTACATATACTTGAGTATTTTAAAATAAATTTTACTTCTAAGAGTAGTCATTCTGCAGAATACTTTTTACTCTTACTCAAGAACATCTGCGATAAAATATGTTTACTACTCTCATACTGGGCAACACACTTCTCGCTATTTTAACTGATACACATAGCTGTAAATAATTTTTATATTCAGCTACACACCTACACACGACAGCAATTGCAGGACAGCTAGAGTTAAAATAGCCCCAATCATATCACTGAAAATGAAATGGAGGTTTTTTGTTTTGGACACACACAGCGTGTGGATTGAGGATTCAATAGGTATCTTATAGTTGTTATTTTTTCATGTTTTAAGAGATTAGACAGTGCTTAAAGGGTAAATTTGGTATTTTTTGATCTGGACACTATTTTTTTTTTATGTGTGACCAATGGGAAGAACAAGTTTTGAAATTGGTTCAAATTGAGCAAGAGCACAAAACAGGCTGCAACATCAGGGGCTTCACTGTCAATACACGTCCACTAAAACTATTTGTTTTTGCCACTGACAGGCTCAGATTGTTATTCTAAGTGTCTGACAACATGATGTTAAGGATCCCTACAGAGCGAGACCTTTTATGAAAGACTGTGATCATTGTTGTTTAGCCAGAACAGCCCCGAAATTGCCATCGCCAAACCCACCAGACTCCATTTAAATAAGCAGTAATTTTATCATTGTGAAACACACTTCATTCAGGGTTGACAGAAACAAAATAAAACTCACGAAAACTGTCTTGGTTCATTTCTCCACTGCTCCAACAGTCATCAACTTTGGTTTGGTTGAAATTAACCCTTAATTCACCCAGTTAGATGTGAAAATATGCTGGCGCTATACACGCTAAAATTACTGTTTATTTAAATGGAGTCTGGTGGGTTGGGTGATGCCGATTTTGGGGCTGTTCCCGGTTAAACAAAAAGGATTTTACTCTTTAACAAAAAAGTATAACTCTGTAGGTCATTTTCCATTAAATTGTCAGACATAATAATAATCTGAGACTGTGGCAAAAACAAGTACGTGGACGTACATTTACAGTGCAAACATGAGTAAGCTAGAGCTGCAACTAGCGATAATCAGTCATTTGGTATATAAAATGTCAGTAAAGAGTGAAAAATGTCTCTCACAGTTTTGTGACATCCTCAAATTGCATCTTTTGTCTGGCCAAAAGTCAAAAACCCAACCCTGTTTAATTTCAATAACAGGTAGAACAAAGAGAAGCAGCAAATCCACACATTTTGAGAAGCTGGAACTAAAAAATGTTTACAATTTTTACTTTACAAATAATTTTCTATCAACTGACTAATCAGTTAATCAACTTAGTGGGACTTTTACTGACTCTCAAACTGGATTGCTGTACTTGCGTTCCCTGAATGATAAATTATAAACAAATGTAACATTAGTAGCAGTGTAATTTTTTTATTAATCATTTTTTTAATTTTATATACTTTATTAATCCCCGAGGGGAAATTCAATTTTACACTCTGTTGTCAATTACACACAGGTCCGAACACACACATGCACAAACTGGACCCATACATGCACTAAATGGAGAAATGTCAGAGTGGGCTGCCCATGACAGGCGCTCCGAGCAGTTGGGGGGTTCGGTGCCTTGCTCAGGGGCACCTCGGCAGTGCCCAGGAGGTGAACTGGCACCTCTCCAGCTACCAGTCCACGCTCCACATTTTTGGTCCGGACGGGGACTTGAACAGGCGACCCTCCGGTTCCCACCCCAAGTCCCTATGGACTGAGCTACTGCCGCCCCATCATGTATTAAAAAGAAAGAAAGAGCTTTAGTGTTTGGTCTTGAGCGCGCCATGTGGGTTATTGTTTCACTTTCCTGCTTTCACAATATAAAAATTGCAGGTTAAACAATACAGATGGTCATGGCAGCTCCTGGTATCCACATGATTGATTTCACCTCTTCGGAGTTAAGCGATAAGTGTTAGCGCCACTTTGTCAATGAGGTGTCATATGTTTACAGAACACAAGAGGGCTATTTGCTATTCAGATCGTTGGCTTGCCGATCATGTGAAAGGGCAAACGCTGTCCAAATATCAACAGTGACCTTTAAGGAATATTCCAGAGAAGACCGGGGCCGCTGCAGAATGCCTCTAATGAGGAGGAAGTGTACTGTAGGCGCAGAGTTCAGGAGTACTTTTTCTTCATGAAACACCGTTCTATTGTGTTTAATGAAAATGCACAGCCTAATTATTGGAAAGATGGCATGTAGCTGATGTAAATCAATGTGCCCTTACTTAATGCCATTGATAAATCGTACAGCATACAGTGCATTTCAATGCATGTCCAGTCTTTTGTGTAGCAGAAATGTCAGCATTGTTACAGCAGCGGCTTTAATGTCAGCTCCACTGCTTCTGCTGGAGAGGACAGTGAATGTGTCTGTGTGAGCTTTAACAGCTTTGTTTGTATCTGCAGGTAGTTAAAGGTCTACTTTCTTCTTCTACACCTCGCCATGCTGAAAATGTTTTAGTTGTTTCTAGAGGCAGAGCTGCTGTTAAAGAGCATTTTGGGAGATACATTTCACTTCTGCCCATAGCTAAAATAAAAAAAAAAGCACCTCGAAAGTTCACACATCATATATTTAACAGAAAATATACTGTATATGAATAAATAAAAAATACAACCTGTGAGCTTGAATGCCACACTGGGTTTGGTATACTTGCAATGGTGGAGGAAGAAATTAAATAATTTACTTCACTAAAACAGTACAAAAATAACCCATTACAAATAGGGAAACAAAAATGTCTTATGTTTATTCAGTCCTTTCTACTTAAAAAAAATGCTTTAAAAGTCTTTCTATTGTATACTTCGCAATTCCCTCTCTAATATGAGTTGTGAAAAAAAAAATCAATATTGTAAACAGAATCTAAATCTCACTATGAGTTACTGTCGTTCACAAACCAAAGAAATGAGAGATCATTTTTGTTTAGTTTTACTAAATATATCAAGGCAAACTGTTAGGTTGACATGTAAAACTAAATCACGTATTTTGTTGTAATTCTATGTTCTTAAATTAATAATAAATTTTTGTTGTTGCAAAAATACCCTGAAATCACCTGGTGCATATGCCAAGAAGTTTCTAGCTTCCAGGATTACTACCACAGTATGCAGCCCACTGAATATGCACAGTAATGTTTCTCCCACTGGCCCTGACTGCTAGTTCCCACTTGAATCACATCTTTTCATTGCGATGACGTCACAGAGTTTAAAATAATTTTTCTCGGCTTAAGGAACGTTTTACAGATATAAAACCTCCATCGATCAAAAATTCATCATAGATACTCATAACTGACCTTGTTTGCAGTTTGAGGTATCCTGTCAACAGTTTTACAGACATCTCTTTTACAACGGTGGCCTGTGTGGAAAATGGGCCTGAACTCATCAGGGAATTATTATCAGGGAAACAATAAGGTGTGTCCTCTGATGCATCAATATTGACTTTACTGCATCCTTGTGTCCTGAAGGTGTCAAAGGGAAGATCTCTCTTTATCCCGAACATGTTTTCTATTGTCCCTGGGATGACAGGAAGACACTAGTCTCAGAACCTGCTTTTTAGCCTGCGCTGAAATAGACATGACACACCAGAAAAACATTTGTCACTGCCATTGTTGAATTTCACCTTATTTGCAGAAAGACATATTTCAGAAACTTATCATGTTTTGTTTTTAAAATCTTGATTTGAAAAGTGACTATTACGCTGAAATAAATGTTTAAATGAAACGTCCTCATGAAACGACATGTAAAGCAGAAGTACAAAGTAGCATCAAATGGAAATACTAAAGTACAGTACTTCAGTAAATGTACGTAGTTACTCTCCAGCTCTGCAGCAGTTGCTCAGAGATCGTACTAAAATCATAAACTGATGTTTTTCACTTTAACAATATTGATCTGCCCCATTTCGAGCTAAATGTTGTTCCTGGGGCATGTTGTGTAGTAATGATACTCGTTACCTGAGGTTGGAAAAAGATATACGTTTCTTCCCTGTTCCAAAACCAAAATCAAACCCTGAAAAGTGTAGGGTTAGCTAGCTAGCTACTGAAGATATATAACAGTGAAAAAAAGACCAACCCTGCTGTACAGGAACCAGTGAAGGGAAGCAGGGAAACTTTGCTGATATTAAACCAGCTGTGTGTCATCACATTGTGCGAAGATAAACATTGTTTGACTTCCCCCAGAGATCCTTGCCCGTCCAGCAGTGCTGATAGCAGCATGGGGGAGGAGCCAAACACTGTTCATCTGCACACATTGCAATGCCACACAACTGGTTCAATATCGGCGATGTTTCCTTTTATATTAATTGTCTTCTGTTGCAATCATCAGTGATGTAGTGGTTCACTTTTACACTGATCTGTAGCCTATAGTTCGGCTTTAGCTTATAACTGTCTTTGTCTTTTTAACCTGTTGTTGCTGCTGAGTCAGTTTGACATCCTGGATATATCCTTCAAACACAGACTGTAGACCCCTCTGTCTGCTTCTCTCTGGAATCACTATTTAATTTTCCCAAAAATATGATAATTTTTCTTCAGGGAGTGCAGTTAGTTATGGTGTGGGCTCCATGCTTACTCCGACAGCTAGACAGACCATCACAAAGGGGCAGGGCTTAGCAAAGGGCCAACTTGAAAACAAAAAGGAACTTGATGCTAAAAATAGAAACATACTGTAAACTTAGAACTTATTTGTTGCCCACTAAATAGAAGGTTGGAGCTGCAACAACTTTGATATTATTGTAAGCAGGGACGAGATATGTGTGGGTTTTAAAAATCTGGTAAGGTTTGATATGAAAAAATAAACAGTGAATATTGAGATTTTAATGAAATCCAGACACAAAAAACAAAAACAAATTCATGTTGCTTTAAAGGCCTGAAACTCACCAAAAACTGACTGAACCGTTTTTACTACTTTGATAATCTCAATGTTACTTAACCAGGAAAACTGTGACTTTATAGGAACTGTGAGAAATATCTGTACAAATTAAAATAACTTTATGAAACCCCAGTGAGTGTGCTAAAGCAACCTTAAGTGGTTTGTAATGTACAAATGTGTTTTACCTCATTCTCCAGTCCGTAGTCCTGCACCAGGCGGATGTAGAGGGTAGGCGTCCAGCCCTTGCCTCCCTCCAGCATCAGACCCACAGTCTTGCAGGGCTCAGCTAAGAGGCCGTGGGATTTGACTGCTGCGTCCAGAGTCTCTTCAGCCATGGCCCTGTAGGTCGTCCACTTCCCACCTGACAAACAAAATATTCACTTTAATATGCGGAAGCTTTGGTGGAGCATTTTCACAAGATAATCCAAAAACTGACCAGCGATGGTGACCAGTCCGCTGTCACTGATGCTGACAATGTGGTTTCTGCAGATGGACTGAGTGTCTTTAGAGCTGGGGTCGGTCACCAGGGGACGGATGCCACTCCATGCCGCCAACACATCTCCTCGGCGCACTGCAGAACACAGTCACGTTTTAACCAAGATACTTAACTTTGAACACCAGATAAATGTGAGACTGAGAGCGGCATTAATAAGATAAGAAAATAATATCAGGACTGAACTGTCTACACATATCCACGGACCTCTGTAGACCCTTTTAAAGTGAGAATTTATACAAACATACACCTATATATTTATGCTTAACCACAAGAATGGTGTTTTTTGGTATCTTGAATTTGAATACATAATGATGTGTTCACACCAACTGCAAGGCATAATCTGACATCTTGACTTTATGTGTAATCTTGACATGCAAAACACTCCTATCACATTTGATGTGAACACATCATAAGCAGTGAGCCTACTGAAACTCCATATTTCTGGCTAAACTCACTGATTTATAATGTGTTTTTAATTGTTAAAACTTTTAATTCATTTACTGTAATTGCTTCCCCCCCCAATTCCTACACTTCTATTGGTGTGTAGTGAGGGTTTTGGTTTTATTAGTCATAATAAAACAATACTAGTCCATACCCATTGAGTGCACAGTTGCCCACGTACAGTTTCACATGGTGTGTGTTTGGGATACAGGTCATAGGAAATTGCAGATTAAATAGTCAACTGAACCCATTAAGAAGAGCAATGTATTCAGACAGAGTTTTTGTGAATTTGATAGTATGATTGCTTTATTGAAAGTACAGTAGTACCATTGCCAATAGTGGGATAGTTAGTGGGCTAAAACTGTACATTAGTAGTTGAGGTAGCACGTTGAAAGGCAGATAGTTAAAGTGTATTGACTTAAAAGTGTTGGGGAGTTTTTCCTTATCCGCTGCGAGGGACAGACAGAGGGATGTCGTATGCTGTAAAGCTCTGTTAGGCAAATTGTGATTTGTGATATTGGGCTTTATAAATAAAATTGATTGATTGATTGAAATTTCTCCAGTCACCTTGAGGCGTCCTGTTCTACATATCAACCAAGTTTAGTAAAAATCCATATGGCGGTTAGGCCTAGATAAGAAATTAGCTCTCTAGCGCCCCAATTTTGTTTGATCGGGTCAAAAATGGAGGGGTCCCCTCAGATTATGTGTGGTCATATGCCTACAAAGTTGCGTGGTGATGGGTGAAACCCTTGAGATGTTATACACCTTTATGTGATGAGCCACGCCCTCCGCAATATTTATTGCCTTATAGAAGCTCAATTGTCCAACTTTTGCCACGAGGGAACTTCAGATATTGGTCCCTAGATTATGTTCACCGAATTTCATGTAGATCGGTCAAACTTCCTAGGAAGAGATCGATTTTAAGTGTTTTTCAAAAAATTAAAAATGGTGCAAAATCTATATAACCGGAAGTTATGGGTTCTTGAGGCAAATGTGTTCCTTGTGAGGAGAGGCATCTCTGTGCAAAGTTTCATGTCTCTACAACATACGGTGCATGAGATATGCCCATTCAAAGTTTGCAATTTCAATCAGTTGCTATAGTGCCCCCCTTTGGCCAATTGATGTAATATTGCTTCATTCGCATCCTCCCATGACCCTCTACCACTGTGCCAAATTTCACATGGATTGACCAAGTCAGTGAGGAGAAAAACATGCAACAGACACACAGACACACACACACCCACAGACAGAGTTTTCGTCATTATATAGTAAGATATATACACTCACCGGCCACTTTATTAGGTACACCTGTTCAACTGCTCGTCAAAGCAAATAACTAATCAGCCAATCATGTGGCAGCAACTCAGTGCATTTAGGCATGTAGACATGGTGAAGACGACCCCGTGAAGTTCAAACTGAGCATAAGAATGGGGAAGAAAGGTGATTTAAGTGACTTTGAATGTGGTATGGTTGCTGGTGCCAGACGGGCTGGTCTGGTCAGTTCTCTGGGTGAAAATACCTTGTTGATGCCAGCGGTCAGAGGAGAATGGCCAGACTGGTTCAAGATGACAAAAAGCCATGATGAATTAAGGCAGTTCTGAAGGCAAATGGGGGTCCAACCAGCTACAAGCAAGGTGTACCTTATAAACTGGCCGGTGAGTTTGCTTATAAAGTGTATATTCTGCTTAATAATGAACAGAGGGGTTACTACCAGGAGTAGGACAACCATAAACATGATGCAAAACGATCCTGAACAGAGGCAAGGAGATATTAGCCGAAGCAGCTCTCCAGACCACTACCTACAAGATGAGGAAGGCCCCGAAACTAGTCTGCAGAACATTCTCAATGAACTTCGGGAGTTTAGAGGAGATAACAGAGTACAACTCTCAGATATCAAACGAGAGCTGAGGAGAGCAAACGAAAGACTGGACGAGGCAGAGGGGAGAATTGATGAGACGGAGACCGTGCTTCAAGCAGCATCAACATTAATCAAGCGGCTAACGCAGCGCCACACTAATCTGGATGCCAGGCTAAGATCAGGAGGGTCGGGCGCGGAGAGAAAAGTTAAGGATTTACGTAATACCTGAGGAAAAAGAGGGCACTGACATGGTTGGATTTCTGGGTAACTTGTTCCAAACCGTGCTCGACCTCCCTCATGAAAAGGAGCTCGGAATTGAGCGAGCACACCGAGCACTTGCACCGAAGCCGAGCGGCCTGCAAGCAAAGCCCCGGTCTATAATGGTCAAGTTCAGGAGTTACCGGACGAAGGAAGAAGCAAGCAAAGCCCCGGTCTATAATGGTCAAGTTTGGGAGTTACCGGACGAAGGAAGGGGTCCTAGGGAGAGCACAGCAGAAAAAAGAGGTGTTCTGTGATAAAGTGCGTTTTTGTGTTGACCATGATTACCCTTCCAAGGTGCTTAAGAAATGCGGTGGATACGCCGAAGCCAAGAAATTGCTGAAAGAAAAACAAAGTTTCAAACGCCGCATCCTGCAAGGCTGCGGGTCATCTTGGCCTATAATGATGGCACCCGACAGTTCCAAGACGCTGCAGAGGCGATGAGGGATATGGCTTCCCGAGGATTCCCAGTCACGGTGGTGAGGTCCTCCATTTCTCCGGACGAAGAGGAGATTCGACTCCTGTCCACCTGGCAGGTGACGGGAGATGGCGCAACCGGGGTGAAGATCAGGAACCAGGCGTAATGAGTGACTACACACAACCCAAGAAAAACCATTGCTCTCAATACAAGGAAAAACTACAGGAATTTAAAAGGCGATCCCCACAATAAAAGACTGATGGTGTACAGTGGTATTATAAATGCAGATAAGTTATGATTCCTGAGTGACTCACCTCTTCTTTTTTTTCTTGTCTTAAAGACCAACACGGAGCTCTCACACACTGGTACGTAGGTTTCCTACAGTTATAATGTCTATCCAGTTAAATGAGTCGGGACTTGTTAATTGGCAAGTTATCCACAGTTTTGTTTTTTCTTAATTTTATTTGGACTTACGCCCATACGCAACCACATTTTAGGGCCCCACCACTGATGCAATGTGGGTTTTTCCCTTCCGAGGACCATGACCTTACAAAGACTCAAAAGGCTCTTTTGAAACGAGCCTCTGCCTTGGAAATTGTTCTAAACCAGTTTGGCCATGATCTGCTTATGAATAAGCAAGCACTTAGTTACTTAGTTACTTCTTTCAATGTGAAAGGGATCTCAAACCCAGCAAAGAGAAGCCAAATACTGTCAAAAATGAAAAGGGAAAATGCACAGATTGTGTTCTTGCAAGAGACACACCTTACTCCATCAGAACACGAAAAACTGCAGAGAATGGGGTTTTCAAGGATATATTATTCATCGTCATTCGAACAACTTTCATTTGAACAACTTTCAGAGACAACAGACAAGGAAGGAAGATATATAATAGTTTCAGGAAAATAGATGGCATTGTAGTAACAATATGTAACATTTATGCTCCTCCTGGAAGTGATTAGCCTTTAATAGAAAAATGTTTGATTTTATGATAGGGAACACAGGAACTGTCATATGTGGGGGAGATTGGAATATCCGTCTTGATCCAAAATTAGACTCATCAAAAAAATTAAACTGTTACACCACTGCATAGGAAAATTAATGTTTTAATGACAGAGCTCTGAAGAGACTTTTACACCTCTGGCCATGATTATATTTTTTATTCATCCTCCCAATGATACGTATTTAAGAATAGATTATTTCTTTGTGTTAAAGAGAGAGCGCCATAGATTTTGGTCTGTGATATTGGATCTATTGATTTATCTGACCATGCACCTGTCTCTTGCACTGTACATATTAACGGCAACTGGGGAAGAACATTGTGGAGGCTATATACAAATATCTTAAACAACCCACAATTTAAGACTAAGATAAGAAAAGAAATAAAAACATTTCTCGAAGAAAATTGTGAGAAGGAGGTTGATTCAGCTATAGTATGGGATACCTTAAAAGCAGTCATCAGGGGCAGAATTATATCTTTCTGTGCCCATCAGAAGAAAGAAAAACAATTAAGACTAACAGACCTCGATAGAGAATTGAAAGATCTTGAGTCGCAGCATAAAAAGGGAACAGAAACCTGACTTGTTGACAAAAATAAAAATCAGAAAATAAATAAATATGTTATATTTACAGGAAACTGTAAAAAAAAAAAAAAAGGGTTTACAAAGCGAAAATACTACAAGTCAGGCTCAAAATCAATAAAACTTCTAGCCCAAAAGCAACAAAAACAAAGAGCAGATAACACTAACTACACAGTATAAACAAGATGAAATACTAAGAACATTTACAAATTATTACAAGCTTTTGAATACATAACCACACTTAGAGGGTGAGGAACAAATTTCTCAATTCTATCAACTTACCTGTCATAACAGAAGAAAAAAATTGAAAAATTAACAGCTATGGTAACTGAGAAAGGGCTTAACAGTGCCATCTCTAGGCTTAAAGCGAACAAATCACCCGGCCCATATAATACTTTTGAGTTTATGCCAAGCCCTCTTAAAGTGTGCAATACAGCCTTAACGGATTCTAAAATGCCCCCATCATGGAGTGAGGCAGTGATCTCGGTTATCCCTTAAGAAGGAAAAGACAAATTAGAATGTGGATCATATAGGCCAATTTCTGTGTTCAATGTTGATTATAAATTATACACTGCCATCCTTGCTAAAAGATTGAAAAATATCCTTCCCCAGCTTATACATAACGACCAGACTGGCTTTGTCCCCACAAAGACAAACTCATGATAATATCAGGCGAACATTACACATATTAAACCATATTCAGCAGAGCAATCTTGAAGCCTCCTTGGTCAGTCTAGATGCCGAGAAGCCCTTTGATTCAGTGAGCTGGCCTTTCTTATATATGGTCCTCCAGAGATTTGGCAGGCACGAAAATTTTGTTAAGAACATAAGTACATTATACAGTAAGCTATCAGCCCGGATAAAAAATAAATGGAAACCTCTCAGATACAATCATGTTAGAATGTGGATCGAGGAAGGGGTGCCAAATTTCACCATTGCTTTTTGCACTTTATACAGAGCCACTCGCACAATGGATAAAACTAGCTATCATTTTCCCTTTCCAGGAATGGTGCCCCACGAGGTGATTTAATGTTAATTAAGTCATATTATTTAATGTAATTATTAATTATTTTTAATAATTATCAATTATTTCTGATAGCCAATTTACAACATTAATGGTGTCCCCTTGTTCCCAGCATAATTGGTGTCTCCGTGTGATGCCTAATTTATGTTCCCTACACAGGGCTGACACATAGAGACAGTCAACCACTCAAACACACATTCACACCTATGGACAATTTAGAGTCACCATTTAGCCCAACCTGCATGTCTTTGGACTGCGGAGGAAGCCGGAGTACCTTGAGAAAACCCACGCAGGAACCCTCTTGCTGTGAAGTGACAATGCTAACCACTGCACCACTGTGCCACCTCCTATTATACATTTGTGTGAAAATTAGCGTATGAATTCTTGAGTCATGGCCAAAAACTTTCTTGTGAGGTCACCTTTGACCACCAAACATCAAACAGATGGATGGACAGACAACCGAAAACATAATCTGGCCAGAGCTGTCGCCGGCGTGAAGGCATAAAAACCCAAAACATGACTGTATGCTCCTCAGAATTGACAAGAAAAGACTCCCTGCAGACTACCCATACCTTCTACGTCAGGACTGAGGTAGTTGCGGACCTCCCTCAGGATGAAGTTGATGTCGTCCTCCCCTGGGATTGGGTGGGCCGTCACGCTGGTGGGTGAGTCGGTCGTCCCAGCAATGGTCATCTTTTCCCAGGGCAGGAAGAAGATGACACGTCCGTCACTTGTCGCTGGGTCGAGCAGACCCATGTTGTCAGGACTGTGGGACAGAAAATATAAGAAAAGGATTATTATTATCACGCGAGATAGCTGAAGTAAGAGCATTGTATTACATCAAATTTGTTACCTTTGCTGTCTCAAGTTTGTGGAAAAGTTTAAGTGTTTAGAGGAAAAGAGAGAGAAAAGAAAAGGTACAAATATGTGGGAGTAAGAAGAAGAGAGGGACAAATTGAGGAGCACACAAATGGAAAAACACAGATATCGGGGAGAAAGAGGAGGAGGGGAGGGCGCAGATAGCGGCAGGAGGAGGAGAATTAGGTGGTTGGCATTTCTGGCGCTGTTCAAAGGGCTCGCGCTCCCTCGGGTTTCACTCAATAAGCTTTGCTGAACTTTAAAACCCCCGACTTCAACAAAACCACTCTATTGCTCCGCTGTATCTTAACCAAAGAAGACTGTCCTACGCTATGTAAGTATAGGTCAGATAATAGTTTAGTATTTATACATAAGAATGAGAAAACACTGAGAATTAAATATGTACGAGTTTAAGCATCTGAAATACCAAAAAAAACATCAAACATCTCCACAACTGAAATAAAAATCATCTTAAAGGATATACTGAAAGTGTGATATGTCACACCTGTAGTAACCAGGGATGACGATGTGAACACCAGCGCTGGGTTGGCAGATGTTTTGGGTTTCCTGGTTGTCCATCTTCCTTAGTGAGTCTGTGAACGGTCCGGTGGCGTTGATCACACACTTGGCCTTCACATCAAATTCCTGTCCTGTGAGGAGAAAATACCCATGGCATTCAAAAGACAAAGAAAAGTCAATAGCTTCTGTTTTTTATTCATGTAAGAAAAGAGTGTAAAAGTAACAGGCATGACTTAAACTTGAATGCATCTCACACAAAAGTATGTATTATTGTAAAAAGTAGAATGTGCACACCTTTCTCTGATCACATAATTTAGAGCCATTTTGTGTTTTTTAGTTGGGGACAGGGGATCTTATAGGGGACATAACACATCAACTGTATATGTCACACAGACGTGGTATACATCATCTGAAAGCTGAGAACCCGATGAATAATTTAAGAGCAGCTCAGTATTGTGTCATATTCTTCTAGCCATAAATATGTAATAAACACTGTGTTTGGTTAGGTGCCTCTTCACACCTGGAAAGTTTAGAGTGTATAA
Source organism: Epinephelus moara (assembly GCF_006386435.1). Classification (NCBI taxonomy): domain Eukaryota; kingdom Metazoa; phylum Chordata; class Actinopteri; order Perciformes; family Serranidae; genus Epinephelus; species Epinephelus moara. The sequence continues at coordinate 3,165,089 of NC_065520.1, forward strand.
ATGCTTAGAACATTATGATGAACATATATGATGGCCATTCCCATGCTTAACTGTGTCTCATCAGGATTGATACCATTTGTTACGCAGATCTTGTGCTAAATTTAAAATTTATGACCGGTCAGGAATAAAATACCACATCAAAGGCCCAAACACACCAAAACCAAACCCTCAGAGAACTAGCGCCATTGAAAGCTGACTGTTGTGTTGCCTCATGTTGACTGTGTCTCGGCCAAAAAGTTGCACATGAGTACTATACGTTCTGCTCCTGTGTAAGAGGGAATAACTCTCCATACCAGCAGGCGGTGATAGTCTGTGTTCGTCATTTAAAAAGGGGAACCGGAAAATTGTCTCGACGGTAGTTGACAATCCAATCCAACATTGAATGAACAAAGCAAATTTACCGTGCACCAATGAACAATAACATAAACCATCACAAAACGTTTCTGCTTAAAAGCTCAATGGATAAAGAAAAACAATCTCACTTTATATAACAAGATTGTTTTGGTCTCACTCCCTCTTGACTTAAGCTGTTTGTTTTTGTTTCTCTTCTTACAGACTGAGCTGAACTGCCAATCAGAGTGATTTCATTCACCAGCGGACTCCGCCTTCTCTGACACAAATTCAAAATACTGAATTGGGGGACAAAAAAGCTCATGGGGGCCGACGGTACAGGAAACACTGCAAAGACCAGGGCGACATCCACTCACCAGTGGTTGAACACTGACTGATGGCCAACCATCGGCTTGGAACACCACAGAAAAATCCATGTTGTTATTTAGTATGAAAAACTTTTGACACTTGGAGATTTCTGTAAAATCGCATTTTTCAGCAATTGGATGGAGAGCACTTGTTTTCTGGAAACTACTAAGAAAACCCCTCATATTCAATCTACATAAGAAAGCCATGCGTCCTCTGTATGCCCACGCTCTCTACATTGTGGTTCTAAAGTTTCATGAAGCTGTGATTATCCTTGACACCACAATAAGTCACGTAATACAGTGAGATCTGTTGGAGAAAAAAAAACATGGTCTTACCACAACAAAATGGCTACTATGGGGACTAACCTCATCACATATAAATACAATTCGGCTCACTGTATCCGCAAGGGTCTCAGCTTTGCAGTCATACCCAATTTAAGCACTTCAAAGACTGTTTAGAGACCCCAGTATGCAGAAATATTCAAATACAATAGGCAGAAACAACACATTTGTACTTAGGGAGCATGTCTGTAAAGGGGAGACTTGTGGGTACCCATAAAATTAAATTTAGCCTACATTAGGAGCGTTATTTAGCCCATTTCCCTACAAGCTAGCATGACATGGTTGGTACCAATGGATGCCTTAGGTGATATAGTTTCATATGACATCAGTATCTTCACTTGCTTCAAAACTATGCCTGCTACAGCCTCTGAAGGGCAGTCATTTTGCGTGAGATCACTGGTGGTCCCAGAGTTGCAGTCCTGATCAAAACAGGGGCACAATCAGTTTGCGGAGTCTACTTTTTATCAATTTAAGTGGATAATAAGTCCATCACTTTTAAATCAACTGACATTTTATTTGCAGTATAATTTGTTAAACATTATAAAGACAGAAGAATAGCCCCTCAACACTTGCAGGTAGCTCCAGTGAGACTCAAAATGAATTCTATTCATGCTTTCAGCGTAACACACAACATTATCTAACTGGTTCGGCAGCCCTTTAAAACCATGCAACCCCTGCATGCCTCACCTGTGAGGACGTCCCTGCAGCGGGCGCCACAAACCTTCTCTTTGTTGGTCTGTGGGTCCTTTGTCTTCAGCAGGCGGACCACCTCGGTGTAGTTGGCGACGGTGGCGCCGTAGCGGGCGGAAGTGAGGGTGATGGCCAGGTTCATGCGTGCGTCATTGTGCTGCCCTGAAGGAGACAGAGAGGGAGAAAGATGGAGGGGTCCAGGAAGATTTACCCAGACTGATTCACACAGGAAGTAATTATACACTATTTTATGTGTACTGTATTTACTTGACATTTAAGGCTTTTGGTGTGAAAACTGGCAGTGACAAAATGCAAGCTACAGGAGGCTGACTAGCTGGCAATGTACTTGCAACAAAGAAAGACAAATGTACATCAAGATGTCCCAGTAATGATAACATTATATCAAACTCATAATCCAGCCCAGATTTTACTAAATTACTTCAATAAAACCATTGCGCACTTCTGGATGACTACAAAGTACAAATGTTTGTTTAATGCAAACCTCGCTTGTAAGACATTTATTTTTGTATGTTGTACATTTTCATTTGATATTGATGCTTAATCATTTGATTATGTTTTTTATGTGTATGTTCCCCCAAAATAAGTTCACTATTAAAAGACACACTTTTTTAATTGAAACTGCTCAAAAATTTCCAAGCTAAACTTCTCTTAGGATATCTTTTAGGAAAATTCCAGGAAATGTACTGGGAATTTCCAGAAAAACTTCACATTTACAGGACATTGTTAACAAGGGTTACAGAAAAATTCTGGGAAATTAACTGGAAATTTTCCAGTAATAATCTTAAAAATAAGTTCACTATTAAAAGGTATGCTTTTTTAATTGAAATTTTGCAGAGAAACAAAATGAATAAAATTCCTGAGCTGAACCTTCCTTGAGAATTTTCTGGAAATCACTTGAGAAATTCCAGCTAAATTTTTTCTAGTTTATCTTAGAGGAAATTTCAAGGATATGTACTGTGAATTTCTTGAAATATGGGGAAAAAATGCTGAAAACTTATGGAATATTTTCAATTTTTCAATTTACTGGAAATCTTTCAGGAATAAGTTCGAAAATAAGTTCACTATTAAAAGTTATACTTTTTAAATTGAAATTTTGCAAACAAAAAAATAAAAAAAATAAAATCCCATATTCCTGATCTGAACTGCCTTTTGAAATTTTCTAGAAATCTTCCAGGAATTCATGTAAATTTCCAGGAAATATAAGATAAAATAATAAAATAAAAATAAAATAAGTATCTATTTTTTCTCTATAAGACATTTTCAAGAACATTTTCCAGGAATCCTACTGGAAATTTACAGGTCATTGAAACTGATAATAATAATTGTGTAACACCGTTATACCTTGAAACCATGATACGAGACGGTTATTGTACTGTGAAAATATCATATTGTTGCAACAACATTTGGTGGTCTACCTCCAGATTATCATGTCTCAACATGTCCACCCTTGCAAATATTGTTGGTCTTTTAAATGTCATTACGTGAGAAGATCACATGTTCAGTACTCTTTATAAATAGCATAAGCAGCTCGCTATTGTTTAGTATTATGTTAGCATACTTTTACTCATGTTTCTGCATTTGATGGCTCCCCTGTTTCTCTTTGTATCATCACTGACTGTTTTCAGTGTATTCCCCAGTGCACAGGTTACCACAGCTAATGCAAGTCACCATACCAACATCTGCTACTGTCAAAACATTTGCTACAGAGGCTCATTAGCCATTTTATCCTGTTATTATACATACAAAAATATAATTTCTTTTTTATTCTTTGTCTCTACAGCTCATTTTATTGTAGAAACAGAGATTCAGTTGCATGAAAATGTTTCAAATTTCAAGAGGAAGTGATCTTTTATGTCTGGTTTTTAACAAAAATGGGTTGCAATATCAATATTTTCACCAGTGAACACTCACAGTACCGGTCCCTGTAAGAAGATACATGTCTGTTGTACCTACAACAGCATTAACACACTGTAGTTTAATTTCCCAGAGCATTCAGGCCATTTAAACAAATATACCACCCAGCCAAATGAAAACAGGAGCATTAGGCCTACACATTTGCTGCAGAATAAAAAAGCTTCTGCTGTAGTTGGTGGCAGCAGGAGCTGCAGTAACCAAGACAGCGGAGGAAATAGCTGTTGCTCAGCCGGTCTGACCGTCTACGACGCTCCTCTGCGCTCTACACCGCCGGGAGAGAAGGTCAGATTTCGAAATGTCACCGGCGTGATTGTTCCAGACGGCATAATTGGAGAAAAGACACCCCACCCCTCCACCATCACCATCTCGGCCCTGTCCCCCCTCAGAGCAGATGATGGCGGTGGGCGGGGGTTGGGGGTGGAAATCAAACATATGCTGCTTTGCACCAAGAAAATGCTCTTCCCTTTTTCCAGCCTGCAGTCAATCCAGTCATATCTGGCCTCTTATATTTCATATTTAGAGAGTACAAAGGCTGTTTGTTTTGATTTTAAAAATCAAACTCAATATTTAGTGTGCAAGTATAAATAATAACATGTTAATTAATTCTAAAGTTTGCTAATTGCTTCCAAAACATGGAATTTGGTGGATTTTTTTCCATGGTTCATTTTGTTACAATCTTTAAAAAGCAGCATATGTATTTTTTTGCTATTAATGACACAGATTTTGAAGGGTATCTTTGTGTCTAACTGTTGAATACCATAAATAAGAGACGTTAAAAGCCCCTTTAAGCGGCATTGGAAATTTAAAAAATAAAGATTAGCAGCCTGTTGTCATCAGAAATGACAAGCCAATACTCAAAATGTTCTTCAAAATGCCTTCACTGCCACAGGGAAGTGAGGGCATCTGACCAGCGTGTCAACACTTTTTGTTCGGCACCAGTAGAGATGAAGGCCACAGGGAAGGATTTACATCTGAGGCCCTTTTTCATCTCCTGTTTGGCTTAATCATATAAATTCTACACTATTTCCTTAATATTACAATCCATTCAGAGGCAGAATTTCCTTAAACAAGTTAAAATTCTTTCCTTTTTTTTTTTTTAAAATATTGCATTGTTTTCATGTCTAAGTGCTCATTGGTGTTGATGCTGCAGTTGTAAGTGAGACTGAACGTCAGAGGAGACTATAGTAAAAGCTTTAATAAACTGGGTACTGGTTTCAAAAAACAGGAAATGATTTTTATGAATATGTCATAAATCAATAATATAATCTTTGAATCCTTGTTTTGTTTTTTTGCACAGTTTTCATTTCTTTGGCAGAATTGCTGTAAACCTTAACCACCTATGCAGTATCTTATTTGACAACTCAGAATGCTGTTGTTTTTTTGTTTTTTTTTTAATGACAAAATTGTCATAAGGGTTAGGGTTAGAGCTTAGAATTGTTAAACCCACAGTTGTATGCCCCCGCCAACCAGTGAAGTCACAGTATATTTCCATGTCTGTCCAGACTTATGTAGCAAAGACAGTAAACAATGCTTTAAATATGGATGCTGCTGCAAAGAAGCTACAAATTCTAAAACGTTGATGCCTTCACACACATCTTCAACCCAGCACAGTTTCAAGGTGGACACCCAAGACTAGAGTCCCCAATTAAATATCTGACCAAATATCTCCCTTTTTGTAGATACGATGTTGAATCATGGCCAGAAAAGTGTTTTTGCCATAAATTATGATGTCACAGTAAAGTTAAACTTTGACCTTTTGGATATAAAATGTCATCACTCACTTTGAGACATTTGTATGAAATTCTGTCATAATTAGTGTATGAAGTTATGGCCAAAAACATGTTTCGCTTTGACCTATGACCACAAATTCTAATCAGGTCATTGTCCAAGTCCAAGTGGACGCTTGTGCCAAATTTATAGAAATTTCCTCAAGATCTTGATGAGATATCTCGTTCCTGAGAATGAGCAGACAGACCGATGGACTGACAACTGCCGTGGCTGTCGCGGATGCTGAGACATAAAAATGTAAGCCAACATAAATTTTTTTGTCACTTATATCATTACCTTTTTTATGATTTATATTTGGAGGGTAATCATGATTTGGAACTACAGCACCCGAAATGATTTCAGGAAAGCCAGCAGTGAGTATAATGTTTCCACAGATTCACAGACACAACATGGGCACATTGTTTTTTAGCCATTTATATTCTGGCACCTTTTTAAAGTGTGCTGGATTAGCTATTAGTAGTTTCTGTTTGAAATTTTACTGCTGATGTACAGACAATTATCACTGGATTACTTTGACACTAAAGAAAAGCTAGGAACATGATGATTCTTGGGGAAGATCTGACATTTAGGAGTGGATTTATGGAGTTAATCCATCAGACAGATTATATTCTTGGAAAGTAACAGTGAATTAAAATGTGTGTATCATTTCTGTGTGTTCAGATTGACTGATTTACGACTCTGAGAGGAAAAGTCAAACAGGCCCTAAGGGTTAAAACAAAACAACGTCTATGTCAGTGCCAAAAAGACATGACTAGCTCAACCAAACTGAATTTTCCTTCTCAAATTGTGTCATATAATCACATTTTTTAGGCCTAAAATGGTGATTGATCATGTATTTCAAAGGATATGGGAAATACAGGGTAGTTTACCATTCCTACGATAGTCTTGTGACCCATTTGAGTGACCCTGAGCCCGACACAGAAGCCTGCATACTGTCAGGTGTTTAAGAACCAGCTGTACCTAACTTATGGTGTTATTTCATACTATTTTTCATCAGCTAACTGATCCAATTTATCACCACTGGAAAAGAACAAGAAAAACTGTGTAAAAGGGCAAAAGCAACAAGACTGACTCAGCTGCTTTGTTCGTGTTTACAGAAAATAAAAACCTGAGAAATGAATCAACAAACGGAGCATGTTTTTAGGTTACTGTCCACAAACACCAGTGCCGATGTGAAAATATAATACATAAAGTCTCTGCTGGCCTGAGACGAAGTACTGTGGAGTTCTGACTCACCGTCATAGTAGACGATGGCCCCTACCAGTTTGTCCTTTTTCAGCATGGGGAAAAGCTCCAAAGCCTTGGTCTTACTGAGGACATAGCTGCTCTTCAGATTCTCGATCCCAGCCACCAGGTCGTACATCTTTATCCCTGCCCAGTAGTAAGGCAACTGCCACCATCTTGGACATTAACATAGTGATTAAAGTTAGATGGGAATTACATTTTTTCCATTCATTTTACATCATCGTATGCCACAGCAAACATTCAGATGCTGGTGTTAATTACTACTACTCTTATGCATTTTTTGTCATGTAAGAATCCTGACACTCACTTGTAAACAGGAAGCATGATGGGTAGCGGCGCAGATAGATGAGGTGCAATCTCCAGGAGGTTGGCTCGCTCGTGCAGGGCCTCTTTCACCATCATGTACTGTTAAGGTAAAAGAAAGAGGAAGTTAATGACAAAAAAAGGGCAATGAATCAACATGAAAATAAAATACAAGAGGATGAAGGAGAACCTGTTCGTAGTCTAACTGCATGATGGCCTTTTGGAGGTATCGCACCCCACCATGGATTAGCTTGGTACTCCGACTGCTTGTACCTGAAGAGAAATCACTTCTCTCTACGACAGCAGTCTTGAGGTCTGGGAAGAAAAGACAAAGGATAAATAAATATACCTGTAGAGTACTATATGTTGGGAAAATGCTGCAGTAGAGACTGATGATTACATTTAGTTTCACTGACAGAAAAGTGGCTCTTTTTATTTCTTTTACCCCAAAACACCATAAATAGAAATATAGAAAAAATGGCATGCTTTTAGACTACAAGTCAGCCCAGTTGCCAGAGGAAATCTTAGCAGTGCATGTTTCAGCAAACCATGAATATGTTACATTTGAATGTTTCATATCAATGTTTCTAAAGTAGTCTAATATATGAGCTGACTTAATCATCTGGAGGTGAAGGGGATAGTGGACAGCAAGACGCCTGCCAAACTGCAGACTATGTTTCAAGAGAAACTGGCAACACAACAGTTTGGATTTAGGAAGTCACTGCTGTGTTTCCAGCTGCTTTTTAGGCTCCAAATCTAGGTGTTTTGTAGGAACTTGTCGCTGTTTTTCCAGCAGGAATAGTGCAACAAAAGCCATGGTTGCATTTCTTGCAGGGATAGTAGCAAGAAAAGTGGTTGTTTCTACTGAGTCATCGCTGCTCTTTCTGGCCAGGATGATAAACAATTGTTTTTCCTGAGACATCACTGCGTTTCTGAGATAACGGCACAAAAAGCAGTTGTTTTTTACAGAGATATCGCTGTGTTCCCTGCTGTAATATTGGCCGGAAAGCGGTTGTTTTGAGGTGTTTTTTGTGTCTAAACATAAACACACTTTAACTATAGTGTTGTTGAAACAAAGTTGTATCTGAATTCTCAGTTTTATCCAGTTTAGTTCTTAAATCAGATAGTTATTATTGTCTGTGATTTCAATATTCATGTTGACGTTGATAATGACTCCCTCCCTTCTGCGTTTATCAGATTATTAGACTCCATTGGCTTCAGTCAGAGTGTACATAAACCCACTCACTGTTTTAACCACACCCTCGATCTAGTCCTGACATATGGAATTGAAATTGAAAACTTACTAGTCTTTCCCTCTCTATCAGATCACTGCTTTATAACTATTGATTTCTTTCTATTTGATTACACGCCACTCAGCAACAGTTACTATATTATGTGTTTATCAGATAGTGCTGTCGCAAAATTTAAGGCAATGATTCCATCGGCTTTAAATTTAATACTTTAATACTCTTGTTGATAGCACTGCAGGCTCGCTGCAAACAACACTCGACTCGGTTGCACATCTTAAAAATAAGTTAACGAAGCAAAGAAAGTTCGCTCCCAAACCCAAAAATTAAAATAAATATCGCGAAAATTTGAAAGGAATTGGTGATTAACCAAACTGGAAGAATCTTGTTTGGTCTGGCAGGACAGTCTCAAAACTTATAGGAGGGCCCTCTGCAATGCCAGAGCAAACTATTACTCAGCATTAATAGAAGAAAACAAGAACAACCCCAGGTTTCTTTTCAGCACTGTAGTAGTAAATCACGGACTCCAAAACAAACTATATAATAACAAATTAAAAATTTAGCAATTTTGCTCAGTTTCGGCCCACTTGACATGCTGCTGTGTTGTGTTATGGACTATTCACTTGCTGGAATTTGTCAATTAAGTGACAACGCCTGAACGCAACACAGGCTTGCTCCGCTGTAGGTACAGTGCCATGCTGTGCTGCTGTGTGAGCAACGTGTTTGACTGTGCTCAGTCTGTTGATGGTCTTTTAGACACTGTCCGTAACAATAACTTTGTTAGGTCAGGTCAGTGCCCCCCTAATATAATGTAGGGGAAACACTGAATCAAGCAAAAAGACTAATGATACCATTTATATATTATAATGTAACTGCAATCGCAAATTGCGATATTGTCCACTCAAATCGCAATCACACATTTTTATCAAATCGTACAGCACTATTAGACATGATCAAAATATCTCTATTAACAGGCTATGTACCACAGTCCTTTAAGGTAGCTGTAATTAAACCTCTACTAAAAAAGCCCACCCTGGATCCACAGGTGTTAGCCAACTATAGACCAATATCTAATCTTCCCTTTATGTCAAAGATCCTTGAGAAAGTAGTCGCAGACCAGCTGTGTGATTTTCTCCATGATAATAATTTATTTGAGGAATTTCAGTCAGGATTTAGGGTGCATCATAGCACTGAGACAGCACTAGTTAAAATTACAAATGACCTTCTGATTGCTTCAGACAAAGGACTTGTCTCTGTACTTGTTTTATTAGATCTTAGTGCGGCGTTTGACACAATTGACCATCAAATTCTGCTACAGAGACTGGATCACTTAATTGGCCTAAAAGGTTCTGCACTGAGCTGGTTTAAATCTTATTTATCTGATCGATTTCAGTTAGTTCACGTTCACGATGAATCATCTTTACATACTAAGGTTTGCTTTGGAGTTCCACAAGGTTCTGTGCAAATCCGTTCACTTTAAATATGCTTCCCTTAGGCAACATCATTAGAAATCACTCTAAATCTCCATTGTTATGTGGATGATACACAATTGTCTTTATCGATGAAGCCAGAAGAAAGTAATCAATTAACTAAACTCCATAACTGCCTTAAAGACATAAAATCCTGGATGAGCTCCAATTTCCTGATGTTAAATTCAGACAAAACTGAAGTTATTGTTCTTGGCCCCAAACAACTCAGAAATTCTTTATCTGATGTAGTTTCTCTGGAAGCGTTGCTCTGGCCTCTAGCTCTATTGTAAGAAACCTTGGAGTAACATTTGATCAACATTTTTCTTTTAACTTTTAACGCGTTTTGTCATCTCCAAAAATTAGGCCTATCCTACACCGGGCACCTTCTCTCCTTGTCTCTCTCTCTCTCTCCTTTGCTAACACTCATGTCCTGTTACTGCATCTCGCTAACTCCGCTGTACTGCATGTCACTAACTCGGCTTCTTCTCCGAAGCCTTTGTGCTCGCAGCTTTGCCTGGATCGTGTGACGTGGTTGTGCTGCTGCCGTGGTCCTGCCTGTTGCCTCCTACTGCTGCTATTATTAGTCATACTTCTACTGTTATTATACAATTCAATTTTCAATTTTATTTATAAAGCCCAATATCACAATTTGCCTCACAGGGCACATACACATGTGATTATTATTGTCACATACATATACTATCATATATTAACATATACTTACAATATATTGTACCACAATAGCCGTAATTATCATTACAATATTATTACAATATTATTACTTAAATGAGTGTTGTTGTAAGCCACTCTCTCTCTCTCTCTCTCTCTCTCTCTCTCTCTCTCTCTCTCTCTCTCTCTCTCTCTCTCTCCCTCATTGTGTCATACGGAATACTGTTAATTTATTAAGCTGATCTGTTCTGTACGACATCTATTGCACATCTGTCCGTCCTGGAAGAGGGAACCCTCCTCAGTTGCTCTTCCTGAGGTTTCTACAATTTTCTCCCCCTTTAAAAGGTTTTTTGGGGGAGTTTTTCCTTATCCGCTGCAAGGGTCATAAGGACAGAGGGATGTCATATGCTGTAAAGCCCTGTGAGGCAAATTGTGATTTGTGATATTGGGCTTTATAAATAAAATTGAATTGAAATTGAATTGAATTAGTGAAGGTAGCAGAAATTCTATATTTGCCCATGAGCATAACTAATAGGTCTAAATGACCCGCAATTTCCACATACTCTGTCTGTGCTGTGGATCTGGAGCGACCAATGGTGCGTACCATCGCCTACTGGATGCGTTTCTGGAGCACCACGCTTGCGTAGCAGAGCCGCAAGCTCACATGGGAACTGCGAAATCATGCGATAAAAAGCAATTGATAATGTGTGAGCCAGACCAAAACAATAGTCAAAATACAAAATACTATGGTTTTCCACTTCAACTATGAGTTTCTCCTCATCCATCTTTCCTCGGACCCTCGCACTGAATGACAACTTGTGCGACAGGATGTGAATATGCTGTGTGCGGAACGCACACAGCATATGGATGCTGTGTGCGTTCCGTTCCTGGTTTGGTGAGATCTGACCTACGTGGCTTGACATGCTATGGACGCGCAGTCGTTGAAAAAAAGACCTGGCGCGTATCTCCAACGAAGCGAGTTGGAGTGCCGTGGCACTTGTGGGATGCTCCAGAGAAGCTGCGCAGCGCGCGCTGTTGAAATGAAGCTATCCACTAGAATGACAGCGCATGTGCTATGCAGTGCACTGCGCTGCGCAGACGGAGTATGTGGAAATTGTGGGTGAGTGTTTATAATCATTTACCACATGGTGGTCCCAGCAGAGTGATGTAAAGCAGACAGATCACTCACTGCGTGTGACAGCGTCTAAGGCACATCCTGCACCAGTGGCACCTCCTCCTACAATTAGAACATCAAACTCCTCTGTGTTTTGGAGCCTCGTGAGCTGGGCCTGCCGAGAGGGAAGCTCATCCGCATAGGGAACCTTCAGCTCTGCTTCTGCTGCCACGTGGGCTAACCGAGCCTGGGTGTGACACAGATAGATACAACAACACAAACACAACAAGTACAGTACATTTCAAGACATTTCAAAACTACAAGTTTCTATGTTAATTTCCATTTAAAGTCTATGTTAAATATTTAAAAGTATAGCAACACTTTCCTTGAGGTGCATTTTGAAACACTATAAGCACAGTGCAAGCATTCCCAGTACAATGTATTCATGCATTATAATCACCTCATAAAATTACATGTGATATAATGCATAATCACCTGCAATCATTTTCATACATTATGGATTTGACTGTGTAATGAGATTACTGTAAGACATACAGTCAAATGCTGCTGATAATATGCATTATTTTGTTGTAAGGGATGGAATATAATGTATGTACGGAAGCCTAGAAGTGCATTTATTACTGTGATTATTATTTAGGGCTCCAGACTAACTTTCCATTTGGTGAACTGGTGCTAAAAACTTTCTCAGTTAGTTGCACAATTTTTTCGTTATTTTAATTCTTTCATTCATCTTGTTTTTGTTTTTTTCAATCCCCTAGCCCTGATATCATTAAAAAGTTTAATAAAGCCCAACTGCTGCTGAGTTTTTGAAGTCGATAACAATACAGATTTAAAAACACAAGAGACAAAAAAAAAGGTATTGGTTATTTTACATTAATTGATGACAAAAAAATATTTGTGTTACAAAGAAAATCTTAACAGGATTTTTTTTTTAATTAACCTTTATTGGATACTGTTGAGGTACTGTTACTTAACAACCTAAATATTTGGTGATTCCTTAATACTGTATGTGCTACAAGCTAATTTATTAATCTAGCTCTAGAAATAAGTAAATACAATATATACAGTGGTAGAAAAACGTAACCATTTTTCAATTACATAAATGTTACACCTACATGTACAACAAGCCCTACTTTCCAGTTTTAGGATTTTTTTATTTTAAAAAAGTTTGTAATTAACATTAATGAAAATGTTACTATTCCTATTGAGGTAGTTTAATCAAGTATTTCCATTTTATGCTGAGAAATGTTGTGCTTTGACTGCACTATATTTAGCTGACAGCTAAGTTACTTTAGAGTTTCAGATTCTTCAAAAAAAAATGTGATTCGTTCGGAAAATATGATGCCTTGGTATACATCAAACTACCCAACAGTATATGAAGTGGTTAACGTATAATACACTTCTGCAAAATTAATACTTATGATACTTTTAAGGTCCCGTGTGTCGGATTTAGAAGGATATATTGGCAGTATTGGAAATGAAATATAATGCATGTGTTTTCTTTAGTGTAGTATAATAACTTAAAAATAGTAGTTGTTGTGTTTTTGTTACCTTAGAATGATTTCTATACATGAGATGCAAGTCCTCATCTACAGATATCGCCATGTTGCATTGCCATGTTTCTACAGTAGCCCAGAACGGACAAACCGAACACTGGCTCATGATGGGGCCATCCGTGTTTTTGTGTCGGCCGCCGAAGTTAGCAGCCTCTCTGTGTTGATCCAAACAGCATCAGAAAAATACCTCATTTTCAAAGTGAAACTGCTTTATAAATTGTTTTATCGGTTTAAACCACCCGGTTTGTTTGTTTTGAAGATGAAGAGAGCTTTGCGGATAATTCTGCTTCCAATAAAAACCTACTGACCAATGAACACTGAAGGAATTATAACCAGGAGTTCAAGCTCAGCGCAAGGGAGACGTTTCAGCTGGTTGCAAACCTCACTGTTAGATGCCACTAAAGCCTAGTTCACATTATACGATTTTCACCCTGATTTTGTGTCGCGGAGACTATCGTAATCTTTTGAGTGTTCATACCTGGCGACGTGTGTTTCTGTCATCGGGAGTCTCGCCAACCGCGTTACAACCTGCGTGTGCACACCACAAGATTTCTCCACGGAGCCCTTGCCGACAGAGCCCCAGCTAACGGGGTGATGTCACCAAACTTGGAGACGACACATCCTAAAGGCATGGATATTCTTTCCAGTGTTGAATCAGATCTGCCTCCAGGGCCTGGGTACAAACACAACGCGCTCCCCGTAATCCTGTGGACACCGCCATTGTTGTTGTTGCTTGCTGGCTTGTCAGTGTTGCTAGATCTTGGTGAGAGAAACAAGCAACCAGGGCTATGGAAACAAGCCGAAAAGAAGCGACTATCATGTGTTTAAATAACTTATTAGACAGATATATATAGAGAAAGGTGACATTTAGAGAGCAAGCCCAAATAAGCAACTCCACTTTAGAAAAAAACCCAAAGTCGCGGCTAATAAGCGGACCTGGCAAGCGGCAACCCTGCGGCTTGTCCTCCTCACATTTCTTCCGTCCTCCTGCGTGCTGAAGTGGGACGTATCCCACCTCTCATTGGCTGATGTTTGTTGTCAGTCGTGTCAGACCTCTCCAGTTTTCTGGCATGCCAGATATCCAGTCCCAGTCACAGACATGGGGGCGACTTGCTCATAGGCTTGTTGACACGTGAGGACTCGTCGTGGCAGACTATCTGCCGACTCACCTCCAACCCAAGGTTGCTCTCAAGATCCTCTGCAACGTCAAAATCGTTGTGAAAATCGTGTAATGTGAACTAAGTCCTACACACTGCTCCTTTAAGTATATATTTCAAGTGGTTACATAGTTTTACATATAGGTATACTTGCCTATTGTTGACCGGCTTTGTATCATAATGTGTAAAATAACCAGGTTATACTACAGTCCATTTTGCAAGCGCCCAGATCTCCCTGCTCATTTGCCAGCAAAAAATCTGCTGGGTGACGCAAAACTCACTGGCTCTCGGGCTGTTGCTAGAACTACAGATTGTACTTCTACATTTTCTAGGCAGTGCTGATCAAATAAAAACCAAGATTCTGTTACTGTATTGTCTATTTCTCACCTAAAATATTTCTGGAAACATATTTTAGCTAACTGTACTGTTTGAGATCATATGTGAGCCTTATTGTTTCCTGTGTCAAAACAATAATGTCACAACCAGCAGGATCATTTATTGGTCCATTTTGGCGCAGTGCATTTTGGTAGTTGTAGGTTTTCTAACTCTTGAGCAAAAGCGAATGCAACAGACTTCTTTTTCTCTTTTGTCTGGTCATATTTGCGTCTTTGTACTGCATAGAAACACCAGCTTTATGAAAACACCATCTTTCAAGCAGTGAAATACTTTTAGAGTTTGGATGCAGGACTTTTATTTGTAACAGAGAATTTTACTTCATAGTATTGCTACTTTTACTTAAGTAACAGTCTGAATACTTCTACCAAATGTAGCAAAAGTGTAGTTGGAATGCCTTTTTAACAAATCCAAGAACATCCTTTTAATCGAGCTATTCTTGGTTGTGAAGGTTATATTATAATGTGCTTATGATGTCACTTTCACCTTTAGTGTTGCTAAACAACATTGCTAACATTATATATACATTCTTTATGTGATTAGTAGCGAAGGAAAGTTTGCTGAGGGTTACTATCTGCTGCAACATGCTGCTCAACTTTGCAAAACCCATAAAATAAAACCACAGTCTTTTCAACATCATTTATATCCATTGTTTGATTAGCAAAAATAATTAATTGAAAGAAATATTCACAACAACGATAAAGAAAAAAACACAGCTCCCCTCTGACACAAGGATGTGGGTTTTCACTTCTAATGAAATATTCATTCATTTTTCTATTTAGCAGTTGACGCTAAATGATTGCATCAAGCTGCTTTGAAGCAAACGTGGCATTTGACTTGCAAATAGTAGCAGGCGTTTGTAATTTAGGTCTGCAACCGCAAACGAGACGATGATATAATCATTGTCTATTTTTGATGATGCATACAGACAAACACCTCCACAGAATTAAGTGCCAGCGTGCCCCCCGTAATCAAGTTAAGTCAGTGAATGGCAGAGCAAGGCCCATGCTAATAGCCAATCGGCCGCTGTCTTGAAAACTTCACCAAGCCATATGCCCTTGCTAAAGGAGACAAGACGGACATTCATCTCATCAGCATTGCAATTACTGGGATTAGAGGCATGCATGATTACAAACTATTGTGAAAATAATTATATTTCATCAGGGTCGACTTCTTGCTTACCAATCCATGCTTGGTTGAGAGGACGACGATGGGCAAGAGAAGACATTATCACGCCAGGACACAAAACAAAAGTTCACATTAGGTTGCACAGTCATATAAAGTCTGGTATGTAGTTGTGTGTTGTGCCAAAAATAGGTCTACGTCAGGTCAGGGGTCAGGGGAAGCACAGCTGCTTGTCAATCTCAAATGAAGCCCTGTGGTTATATACAGTTACGTGTTCATGAAGACAATCAGTGGCTGAGTTTCTAGGCTTAACACTAGGACATGAAGTAGTGTCTTCCAAGGACAGCAATGCTCCCAGGGTCACCAGTCATGAGGGTGAATGTTTGCCTGTTCTCTGAGAAGCTGCATTTTCCTCATTCCTTGAATTTATGCTGCTGTCCTTCGACAGTGTCAAGCAGCAAACTGGCTAGTCATGAAACAGGGTCAAAACATACAATGTGTTAAATGGATTCAAGGGTGAGTTTGGCATTTTTCAACCTGGACCCTGTTTTCCCAATTTTTTTTGTGTCTAAGTGAGTAAGTGAGTAATGGAGACAGCTATGTTTTTTTAATTGGTCCAGTAATAAGTAAAAGTGCTGCAGCTGGCACCAGCAAAACAGGCCGAAATGTAACCACTCTAGGCATGTGCGCACTGTCAACTTAGGTCCACTTAAAGTGCTTGTTTTCACCACTGACAGGCTCAGATTATTATTTTAGGTGTTTCTTCTTCTGGAACACTTATTCGTCTTCTTGCTGAGAGTTAGATGAGTGGTTTGATATCACGCTCATATCTGTAAATAAAGTATGAAGCTACAGCTGGCTAACTTAGCTTAGCGCAAAGACTGACAACAGAAGCAAAAGCTAGCCTGGCTCTGTTTAAACAAAATTTTACTTTACTTACATTTGATTTTATTACTTTATTTTGAAAAGCCAGGTAGTAAAACAGCCACACCCCTAAACCCTAAAACTCAGAGAACAAGTTGACCGTAAAACCCTCAATTACAAACTGTGAACAAGGTATATTTTATTGGACCAGGAAGTAGAAGAAAGGAAATTTGAGTTGGGAAAGCTCCATAAGAGTTATTCAACAAAGTAAAAACTTGCTGGTGAAGAACCTATGATTATTTATCATCATTTCTAAGCAGTTCAGGGTCCAGTGCCAGCATGCTGCAAGGGAACTGAAGTCTCCTGCACAGCAGCTGAAAGGTGCCCAACAAAAAAAGAACAGAAAGAGAAAACACGGCCACGACCACAGCACATTCCAACATCGAGCTCGGACATGCCCTTGAAGGCAGTCCCTCCCTGCTTGGTTGACTTGTTTCAGACCAAAACAAATGCTATTCTTAAAACTCTGCTGTTGTCGTGCACAAAATATTTAAGTATTCAAAGTCTGAGTTTAAATTTTTACACCTGTCAGGATGAAAAAAGCATGCATCGCAACATAAACAACATTTGCCAAATCCTGCAAAACTGGAATTCATGCAACAAAGAGTAATCATGCAACAGGAAAGACAAGAAAACAGATAGAGTACAAACTGAGACATCTTTCATCAGCTTACCTGCGTCTTCTTGTATTCAATCAGCTGTGACAGGCCAAACACCGTGGCTACTGCCCCTCCGCCTATGATTGCCGTCCGTTTCAGAGCCCTCCTGAACGCCATGGTCCCTGTAGGAGTAAAAGTAAAGTGCAGTGAGGAGATAGAGCAGAGACACACAGGTTATAGGGCTCTGACATGACAGGTGATCATGTGAAGGAGGTATGCAAGAAAGTATGGAGGGTGGGAGGATCCAAAAAGCTGCAAGTCAGGTCGAATGGTCATAAAAGAGAGGTGTGTAGAACAAGAATGCTGTGTTTATGTCACTGTTGCACCGATTAAAGGAGCAATAAGCGAAATTCATCATTTCTAGATTGAAGGAATTAAAAAATTGCTATGTGAAGAACTAGAGGTGTAATTTCATCTGGAGTATACCATGACCTCACACACCCTCTCTCTGTGTTGATCTCCAGCCGATTGTGAATTCCGGAACATTAGCATGGCAGCCGACTAGTGCTAACGCTAACGTCCCCACGCTTCTCGGCTCCGACTCACTGAGCCTGGCGGAGAAGCGTGAGGACGTTAGCACTAATGGGCTGCCATGCTAACGTTCCAACTCTTCTCCGTGAGCCTGGCTCCCGGCTCAGTTGGAGTTGGAGTGCTGTGACGAGTAGTGCTAACGCTAACAGGAAAGCAGGGAAATAGCTAAACACAGCAGAGACCGAGAGTGAGTGAAAGACATTAATAACTGCTAAACTAAGTTGGCTGTTTAGGTTTTATTTCCTCGCCCCTGTGGCAAGTGAATCTGCCTGCAGTGAAAGCGGGGGCTAACCAGTGCTTCCTCCTCATGCTCACTCAGCTGCTAACACAGCCAGTTAGCTGCTAGCTTCCCAGCTAGCGGCTCTCCGTTTGGATCCAACCGGAGCACCGAGCCCTGGTTTGTTATTCAGGTTAATGTGGGAAGAAGCAGCGGGTATATCGGGCAGCTGAGTGAAGCTGAGTGAAGCTGAGCCTGAGGAAGAAACACCGGGACCATCTGGATGTGACAGTCCATGCTGCGGTACTCGCCGGCACAGACGAGGCGAGGGGGGGGGGTTAGGAGAGCAGAGGTAGAGGGAGAAGTGAACCTAGCGGTGAAACGATTTCGCTTATTGCTCCTTTAAGGAGAAACTTATTACTCATTACTCAGAAAGAATACTTTTGATAATATATAACTTATTTTATCAAGATATTACAAATTAATCTGCCTTTTATTCCCCCAGTTAATCATTAGGTGTATAAAACATGAAAAAAATGAGCATTGCACATTCAAGATGACATCTACAAATGTCTTGCTTTGTCAGACCAACAGTCCAAAAATCAATATTCAGTTTACAATGACATAAAATAGAGAAAAAGCAGGAAATTCTCTCATTTAAGAATCATTCAACATTTTTGCTTTGAAAAATGACGTTTTTTTGTTCTTTGAAAGATAATTGTTCATTACTAATCAATAATGATTTTTTTTTAGTTTCCTAACCCCATTATTCCCTTCAATTGTGCTATGTAAGCACTTTGAGGACACCACATTCACTGTGTGATGGGTGTCTGTGAATATTTTTGATATTTAAAACTCCACATGATCAGACAAATTGATTTGTTTAAAAAAAATAATAAATAAATAAATAATTAAGTAATTGAGAGATGGATCAATAATGAAAATAATTGTTAGTGTCACCTCATGCAAAATCATTATGTTTGTCCAACTATGCTGCAGGAACACATTTCATTCACTCTACAGTTTGATTAGTAACTGAGCTGTGCAATGCTAATTGTTAGTAACATAAAATACTACTTTCTAATTAAGCAATATCACACGAGAGGGAGTGATGTTATACTCGTATATCGTCACGGCTGTGATTTGGTCATAGGCACGAGGCCACACGAGGTCACAGCCGTGACAATATACGAGTATAACATCACGAGCTCGAGTGTGATATTGCTTTTATACAACAGTTCAACAGTTAAATAAGCAAGGCTGATTAAGAAATGTTGAAAAATGAGGACAAAATAGATAATTTAAGCATTTTATTTGTCTTCCGCCAACAAAAATAGTTCCCCCAGGACTCCGCTGTCACCGTTGCTATGTAACACAGACATGGTGCGCCAGGCACTTACTCTTTATACACATTTATCTGCACATTTCCATTAATTGTGCAGCCGGCGAAATAAGTCTCTGGTGACTGCATGGTGTACTGTCGCTTCACAGGCACAGCCGACTCTGCCTTCTGATCTGACAGTATGTTGCTCCATCGTTTCCTGCTCTCCATGGATGGCTTCCAGCAGCTTTTTAACAAGCTCTCAGACCGGCAAGACAAAAGGTATATTTTAGGGCCCGACTCCTAATTAGAAGACTAACTTTACACATAGGCTGCGTTAAAACAACATCATACCTGTGCCCACTCACTGTCATGATCTCCCTAGCTTCAAGACCCGCATCTGACAGCTTCTGTATGGCAATCGCCCTGAGGCTGTGATTGGTGTAGATAGCTGTTGTCCCCACCTCTTTACACATATTCGGCAGCATCTGTGCAAGTGAGTTTATTCCCAGCGGAGCTTTAGTGTACCAGATATTGTCTGTGTGAGCTGCTGTCATCCTGGGCTTCAGATAAAGGGCATTTGCATCTGGTGGAAGTTTGTTTAAATACTTTTCCAGGGATGCAACGCAACTGCTGACCTAACTGATACTAACGGTCAGTTTTGATTTGATTGTTGATTGCAATCAGCTGTGAGGCGGAGTGATACATACACAGTGAAATAACCGTGATGTTGTACTCCAATATCGTCACGGTTTTACTGTCTCTTGACCAATCAGATTGCAGGGCCAGAACTAACTGTTGTATAAACCTGAATAAGAGTCACACCTTGAGGTGATATCATATTCAGATTAACTGTTATTGGCAATTATTTTGATGATTATTTGATGTCTCAATTAAAAAATACCAAACACTCCCTTGTTCCAGCTAAATGTAATCATTTGCTGCTTTTTTTGTCATGTTTGCTGAAAAATTTGTGACCTTTTTTTTGACTGTTAAAATAGCCCGTTCTTGCTCCCAAATACTGACATTTTGTCATAGGTTTGTCACAGCCCTCTTCATGTGATATTGACACCAAAGGCACCCATTAGCATCTTTATGAGATGCACCAGGCTCCAATGTAAACCCAACTGTGGCAAGAGTTGATGCTGAAAACAACTGACGTTGTCTAAAAAGCCAGAAAGTCTGCAGGCATTACCTATGTGGTATTACGTACCAAACATACTTATTTTAACCCAAAACATGATCCTTTTTCCGAACCTAACCAAGTGGTTTTGTTGCCTAATACAAACAGCAACCATTTGACAATATAAATCGTGTTACAATGTGTTTCAGCTGTGAGTCACAAAAAGACCCTCAAGGGTGCCCTGTATATCACTACGAGAAACCAAGGGGCATGACAGAGCGTCAGTATTTGACGGCCTGGGGATGAGAATGAGTTGGTCAAAAGAAGTCATTAGGGGCCGAGCAGCCTAAGTTGCCAGGACCCTATTTTTATCCTGCATGTTCTTCTTCTTCTTTCTTCTTCTTCCGAGGAAATCATACTTCCCATGCCAGAAAAATCACCAAACTTTGCACAAAGGTCCAGTCCCATGTCAGATTGCCTCAGCTGCAAAAACAGGCCAATAGTCCTGATGGTGGCGCTACAGCAAGCCTCTAAAGTTCAAAATTTTGAAAATTCACAACAAATCAACCATATGTGCTACAGATTTGCCCCAATACTGAAGAAACTTTAGTACATTTAAACCTATTGCACCTATTGTGATATAGTCCATCACTCTGTTTTTTTTAAAAACTGTAAAACTTCTTAAACCTATCTCCTCCCACAATTTTTGCTCAATTGACACCAAACTTGCTACAGAGCATCTTCAGACTGTCCTACACAAACGATCCACACAGATTTTGATTTATTGAAAATTGAGCCTACAGTGCATCAAAATGTTTGACTGTAAACGGTATTGTAAACATGTACTTGCAAATTCTTGCTAAATACATTTTCAATGTTCATTAAAAAAATGACAACATTTTGGAGTCATGGTAGATGATGTTTGGAAAATATCAGAATTTTATCTCAAAAACTGGATTTTTGACAGCATTTTGAATTTCGCTCTCATGCGAATAATTGGAATCAATGCAAAAGTGTCATTTTTAAACATCAGTGTTTCACTTATGGAGTCAATAAATCATTGTTAAAAACAAATTACCAACATCTCCATGCTGTCTAGATGCAATTTGTGTATTTTCGGATTTTTGTCTTAATAACTGAATTTTTGACAGCCGTTTGAAATCTGCCTTTACACACTAACAGCTACTGTCTTGCAAACAGGTGACTGGCTTCGTCAATTTGTGAAGCTACATGTGACATTTCTGTTTGCCAATTAGCTCAGTGAGATAGAGGATGGTTCTTGGTGTTGAAGATTGTGAGTTCAAGCCTCAGCTCGTGCAACATTTCCATATGAGAAATCTACCCAAACTTTTCATAACGGTCCAGTCCCATGCCAGATGTCCTCAACTGGAAACACAAGACAATAGTCCTGATGGTGGCACTACAGCAAGCCTCTAAATTTCACAACTTTGAAAATTCATAACAAATCAACCATACGTGCTACAGCTTTGGAACTTTCACTTTGAAATGTGCTTTTCCATGGCATGGATGGCTACTGTCTGGCACCCTGATGCTTGGCTTAGTCAATTTGTGAAGCCACACATGAACTGTCACTTGCCAATTAGCTCAGTGAGATAGAAGACGGACCTCAGTCTCAGAAGTTGTGAGTTCAAGCCTCAGCTAAGGCAGAACAGACATTCTAATGTGAAAGTCCTATGTCCAGGCATCATGCTATGTCGAACAGAGACTACTAAGGTTCAAATAATTATGATCCAGGCAGTTTTGCAGAGAGACAAATACTCTTTTCTCAACACTTTTCCCTGTTATCCCTTGTCTCTTTTCCCTGTTTATTTGGCTTAGCTATCAGTCAATATGCAGAGTCTATCCAGTAGCTACTTTTACATTTTAAAAAATGTTTTCATCTTTGTCACCATGGATAATGTTTAGCTTTAAGCTAGATCAGGCCAGTTTGTTCATAATTGCTAGCAGTTAATGTTATTCTTACTTTCTTGTTCTTGAGTTTTTTCTTTTCTTTGTATATTATAAGTCTGATCACTTCAGCCACTCATCCACAAATTGAAGGGCATGCCATAATTATATGATGTAACTTCTATGTTATGATATGCTTTGTTTTAGTGTGTGTGTTGCTCAGAATTGGCTAATTTTGCCTAAAATTGCCCAGCCCCGACCATTGCTGCGCAGCAGCTATAATTGTAATTGTATTTTTATTGTCAACTAATCCACCAATTATTTTCACGATTAATTGATTCATCATTTAGTCAATTCAAATGTTGGGGAAAAACAGTGAAAAATGCTTGTCTCTCTTACCCAGAACCCAAATTGACTTCTTCGTTTTGCTTCTTTGTCCAACCTAAAGTCCAAAACTCAAAGACTTTCCATAAATGACAAAGAAAAAGAGCAAATTCTCTCACATTTTAAAAGCTGGAACTAGCGAATTAATTAAAAAATTACTGAAACACTGAATCGATTATCAAAATAGTTGGCGATTTTTTTCAATCATTTAATCGAATTATAGTTGCAGCTCCACAGATTTCCTGTTTGAATTATGACATATGAGTGCATCGTCCAGTTCTCCACAAAATTAATTTAAGCATCCAAATACTTTTGACCATGTAGTCTAATTCAACTTGTTTGAAACTAGGACTGCAACTGACCAACTCACTAACTGTTTAATTACTGATTAATCTGCCAATTATTCTCTTGATCAATCTCTTCATCTAAAATGCTAGAAAATAGCGAAAAATATTCAAGGTGACATCTTGAAAATGTTTGCTTTATCCAATCAACCCTCTAAAAACTAAAAATATTCCATTTACTCTCATATAGGACAATGAATAGCAGCAAATCTACACATTTAAGAAGGTAGAACTAGAGAATATTTGGCATATTTGCTTAAAATCATGACTTAACGTATTAAGTGTTTTGCGTATAATTTGTCTACTAATTGGTAAAAGTCTATCTGAAGCAAATATTTACTTATTAAAGAATGTTTAAAGGGCAAAAATGAGGCAAATCACTCATGATGATAAAATGACTGAAGACAGGTTAATATACATCAGGGGGAAAAAACTGAAAATGACCACCATACAGCAAGAAAAACTCTGCAGGATTATCTCGTTTAAAATAGAAATTAAATTGAGTAACACTCATTTAGTATTAAGCAACTGTTTGGACACTGTTTCTACATTTTAACGAGGAGAACATGATACCAGCTCCAGCAGGACGAGGGCCTCAAATCCCACCAGGGGCAGCCCAAAAAAGTATTTGCATTCCCACTGTAACGTAGTTTGAATAAAGGTTTCCAGGGAGTGGCAAATGCTGAAGCAGATTCTAATGCATTTTAATAAAACACAGCTACAGATGGCTCAAATGTCAGTAATGAGTTTGGTGCAACAAGTGACCTATTACTATTGTGTCAGTCAATATTAGCACCACAATTTTACAGCCACTGCCTTCGTCATTTGATACAACTTTTTAACTGCAAGAACTGTTAAACAACAACACGATTTACTGGAAGAATTACTACAAAATAAGCAAAGTAAGACCTCAAGAGACGTACATCTGGATCATGGGATGTCTGTGCATCCCTGATTACAAAAGTGCTCCTTTTAAAACCTGTTATGAAGACAGCATATGAAAGCTTCTCCACAGAACTGAAGCTGCACACTGCAATCTATCAAACCACAACTTCATACGTTATATGCTAAAGCTGTGAGCTACAGTATATGACTTAAAATATAGAGGCTACTTATAGCTCTCACTTCATGTAATTGTGACAGAGGGAATTTTAATGTCCTGTGACGGTTGTGACATTGTTTAAATGGCTTTTCTACACTGTCAAAAACTAGAATTACTGCCTTGCAGTTGTATACCTCCCCTAACCAGTCAAGTTACTTACAGTTTACATCCATGTCTGTGAAAACATGGATGCTTCACACACAGCACACAGAAGATCTGGGCCTATACAATCAGCTCAGTTTCAAAGTGGACACCCAAGATTAGTGTCACCAATTCAGTATCTGACCAAATGTCTCCACTTCTGTCTTAATTTGGCTGATAACCGATACCGAGATCGATATATCCATTTTTTCCCCACCTAATTTTAGTGATCATCAAGTCTCTTCTGGAGTGGAATTATCATAGCCTATTATACACGCATGCTCTTATGATGATGGCCCACCAGCACATGGAGACATGAAATACAATGCTTTTCAGTGTATGTAATATTCACTCATTGTGCAAATTAAGAAAATGTATGTTGGGCGTTTCTGATACTGATGATGGGCCGATATTATTGTGCATCCCTAACTCCATTTATTTAGGCACAGATCATATAGCTTTATCTTTTTTAAAACCAGGTATTATCAATTTCCATTCAGTCTACTGGCCTTAAAACCCTATATAATCAAACCCTACAGTGTGGCATGCCGCAGGCTTTTACACCCTCCCACATGCTGCTCATTACTGAACACTATAGGCTAAAGGCCAAATATGACAACAATTAGCCCCAAAGAGCTATTTTGACAGGAACATGCTGATAGGTATAGTTTAAGCAGCTGAACCACCAAACTGTTGAAACTGAAGCCCTAATAAGTGAGTGACATAACCAGAAAAATTAACTATCCCTCCCCGTGATGTTCACTACCTCATTCACTTTCATCAGCCTGCAGATTCATAATGACACAGCAGAAGGAGGGCTTCCTGGCTGTAATGTGGGGCTGGTTTGTGAAGACATACATGGCGAGGTCCATTTACAATTTTACTGTGTGTTTCCTGTGGATACCTGGGAAATCTGACAAATTCCACCCTGCAGGTTCAACAGCAGGTGGTGGTAAATTAATTTGTGATGCCAGGTATTGTTCTGTTATCTATCACACAAGAGGAAGTCGGTGTCATTTGAGATCTTACAGTGGATTATAATGTCAGCTCAGTTTGGTCTTTAAGGGAAAACCAACAACAGGCTTCGTCTCAGCAGGCACCAATGATAATTGTACGTTATAAAAATGCCTGTTGTACACCTCTACAGGAAGAGAGGGAAATGTAGCCGTTTTTTACGATTTAAAATAACCAAATTACACACATTAATCTGGCATGCCCTTCGCTAGAAGAACCGAGGAGAAGAGGTGTATGGTCACACTCGACTAGCAAAGGAACTCGTTGATATTGCTGTGCTTTTTGGCTCTACGCCAAAAAAACAAATGGTTAGATATCCGTTAGACATATTTTAAAATGCCCGAAAAACAGTCAGTGATACAACAGACATTCCCACTTACAGGATTTCTTGTTTTGAGGCTGATTAAAACTCGCTCTGGGCGATTCAGGGCGGCGACAGTGAGGACATCGGTTGTTATCCAAACTGGAGCTTGTGTTTGACGGCTACAACCAGGAAGCAGCGCTAGCCGCGAGCGGCGTCGCGGAGAGCCAATCGGAGCGCGGCGCTCCGCTGCGCTAGTCCAATGGCGTTCGAGCGGGGGGGGGTCGTGACGTAGAGTGAGGGTAGGATTGCACAACGCTGGTGTCCCCCCTATCCTTCTTCAGGATAATGATAAAGACAGAGGGAAGTGCGCCCAGCTGTCGTTTGATCTGTCTTTCAGCACGGAAGGCATGGAGAAAAAATAAAGCTGATAATATTTAAAAACACTGATGCTAAGCGTCGGTTTTAAGCTGCAAAAATGCTCCTCAATCAACCACAGTACAGCTGTTGAAAATGATCCCTATGTTTGAGGGACTGTACTTTACTCATCAGAAGAGCAGGGTGGATGAGGTGCCCCTTTCCCAATGCACAAAAAAACCACTAATAGCTATTATCATCTGGCTTTTGTTTGTAATGGGAAAGGTTATAATCAGCATTCACACCCGGCCAGGCTCAGACTGGCCATCGGGCAATTCTGGCAAATGTCAGATGGGTCGTGCAACTTGTGGGCTGTGAGGCCACCACCTACAATGTTGGAAAAAAGTAGAGGGAAAAAAGAAAGCCTAACCAGCTGTTGTCCACTAGATGTTAGAACAGCCTGGTTAGGGATTACACGGTCCCAAAATTGACAGCAGAATAACCATATCCTACACCTACATACCCTATGCCAGCCTGAGATGCACCTCCCCAGAAATGTAACTACGCACAACAGCGATGCAGACCTCCTGTCTGTTTTTGTTAGCTGAAAACCATTTCCCTCAGTGGAAACGAAGTGTTTATTTTTTTTTAATTTCACAAATGAGACAAAGAATCGCGGAGACAATAAAGCCCCCACATAATAGAATTTTAAGTCTTTTTCCTGGCTTCATATGAGTGGAGGAAATCTCAGCTATTCACTAGGCTAATTCATACGAAATAAAATGCCATAGGCTTGTGCTAATAACGTTAGCATGTTATACTGTATTTGTTAGTATAAGACAGTTGTTTTGTCCGTGAACCTTGTGACTTGTAATGGAGCCGAATTTTGTAACGTTACCTTTGTTAAATGTTGCTGTTGTCCCTGGCTTCATATGAGCAGAGGAAAGGTTCACTAGCCACTAGGCTAATTTATACAATATAAAATGCCATAGCTTGTGCTAAAAACATTAGCATGTTGTATTTGTGGGGAAAATGTGTCCAGATAAAGACAAGTGCGTTGTCTGTGAATGCTGCCAGTTATAGTGAAGCTGATTTGTGTACTTTGTGTTTGAAATTGTCTCTATTAAGCCATGTTTAATGTGTGTTTAATGTGTGTTTTTAATCAACTAAACTTACCAGCACTTTACAGAGACCCCGACGTGGACTAGTGTTTTATAGGTGTAACTGCAGAGTGACACAGACCCACCACCGCACAAGTATAAACGCTCACAACAGCATAGGTCACATGCATAGAGTACGGCAAAGGCTCTTGATAGAGCTAATACACAAGTATCAATCCCACTTAAGGCAGCTGTAGTTGTTGTTACCCCCCCCCCCTCCCCCCCACCACCTCTTCAAGTGAAGTCATGCAGTGTCAGAGGTCAAGCAGAAAATAAATGAAATCAAGACAGAAAGAGCAGACTAAGTGGAATAAAAATACAAATTTGATAGATAAAGGAGCAAAAAATGAAAAGGTGGAACAGATAAAGTCAGAGACAAAAAGAAAAAAGTACTCTAGGCTGATGCTGCAAAGTGTTTCTACTGTTAGCAGTGGTGATAAAAAAATAACAACAGTCTGCTGGTGGCACCAAATGAAAGAGTAACGTGGACAGATGAGCAGCTGTAGGCTGATACCAGCCGAGTAATGTCACAGGCCAGGGGCTAGAAGAGGTGGTTGCTGCCTGAGGCTGAGGACGAGTGACATAATGACTTCTCAACAGGTGATACCGCTTATCTGTCATTTAACCCCTGATTAGATGCAGATGAATGTGGATGCAGATGCAGCGGAAATTTGAAAATACAACGGTAATTTACAGTTTCTGGTTGTGATAAAAGATGTAATTTTGGTGATTTTTAAATAAACCATGCTTTCAAACAGGCCTGGGATTTGGAGTTTAGAGAGCAACCCGGTCTCACTCCAATGTCATCAAAATCTGATGCTTGGGCAGTGATTTGTGGCATCAGACACAACGAAAAAAGCCATCCTTTAACGTTGGCATGACACACAGCTGGTCACCGTTATACAGTAGTTTAACAGGCCCCTGCGAGCGGGTCCAGCAAACACCGACCTGCACCCGGGACAGCGGTGCTTGCATCAGGTAAGATTATAAAGCCAAACCCTGTTTTTTCTTACGAAACCCAACCACATGCTTTTGCTGTTGGAGGAAAAAATACAGACTGTATGTAGGCTAAATGGCAAATTTCCTATGAAAACAGAAATGTATTTTGAAAGAAGGCAATGCATGTAAGAGGCTGAGTTTGATACAGCATCCCTGAATGTCAGCAACCAATGCACCCAGGGTACCTTGAACGTCATCTCTGGACATGGAAAGTCCATGACCAAATGTCAATATGTGACAAGGTCAGAGGAAGAATGTGTTGGCAGAGGGTATTTAAAATTAATACTAAAAACAACCATTTAAAGTTGTATGTCCCTCCCCTTAGCCAAAATAAAAAACGCAAGTCCCTCCACAGTGCTTAAAAAAATTATTTGACATGCCTCCCCCGTTTTGCACCACCCCACCCTCCTCATAAATAACGAACAGTCCCTACAGACTTTGACTCTTACGGCACACAGCATGTCTACTTTGTGTAGCAGCCCCAGGTTTGATAGTTTCTTTAAAAACATCGCAATAAAATGATGCAAACTGCAAGAAAGTGGGCCACAAGCATTATTTCCGAATTACACGAAACCACTCTCTGTGCCCACACCAATCAATGAGCCTCACACACCACCCCACCCCTCTGTGGCTCGTGCGTAATAAGGGTTTGGCACACGTAAACAAAAGCACATTGTCGTGACACTGGCAGCCAGTCTGCAAGCCGAGAGTGGGAGAAGTGAGCAGTCATTTCCTTTTGCACTTCAGACAGCGTCTCTGGTCGCAGCTAAAGCTTTAATAGATTCACAAGCAACACTACAGCAGAGATGGGATTAGTTGTCACTGTCCTCCTGCGCTAGATAGAGGTCTGAGGTATGTTGTATATACGTTTTCTTCACTAATTTATGAAGGTATCAATGATGCATGAGGGTGAAGCTTGCAAGTGATGCTCTGTTTTCTGTTTCATACCAGGCAATGTATAGCGGGTCATAACATCCTCTGGAAAATACAACTAAAGCCTTAAGGTAATGAAGTCTGTTCTTTATGCATTCCATATAATGCAAAATATGGTTTTAAATAGTCTGATAGCTGCCTTTCAGCCAGTGGAAAATTCTGCTTAGCGTGCGCGCAATTTGTTTCCATTGAATGTTAAAAAAATGACCATGAGGAAAATTGCAAAAACAACGTTTGAAAGCAATGTGTAATACCATATACAAGCTCAGTAATTGCCTACTTTGTTTACTTTGGACTGACAGCATTACGCCCATGTTTTCAGGGAACATGCCGTGTGTCCAGACCCAGTGCGGCTCCTCTCCACAGGGAGCCAGCCCGGCCTCTCAGAGCGCCAGCGGAGAGCGCAGCTGCGACTTCCTCACCCCGGAGTTTGTCAAGTTCAGCATGGACCTTACTAACAGTGAAATCTCAGCTGCAACGTCGAGCCACAGTTTTGGCCCCTTGGGTGACACTTATGGCGCCGGATACGACGCTAAGCCCCCGTGTCTCTTCCAAATGCCGGCGCAGGGGGAGCTTCCCTGCGTCAAGGTGGAGAATGCGCACGGGTGTCCGCGCTATCAGCCTAATCAGCATCACCCAAACCAGTCCGAGGAGCTGCTCTCCTCCCCGGGCTCCGTTTATTATTACCGCTCTCCCTCTCCGCACACGGCGCTCACATCCAACTTCCAAACTCCACCGGGACACATATGGGAGGACTCCGGCTCTCTGTACAGTTTTCGACAAGACTATTTTGCAGCGACACACAGGAAAAACACACTTTCCAGATTCTCATTGTTTTCCTTCAAACATGCGCAACACGGCGGGCAGAGTTTGTCCACCTGCCAGATGAAATTTGACGGATCTCTCCAAGTGTCCATGAACCTGGACGCAACCGGGGCACACCAGCAGTTGGACAGCCCCGGGGTTTCGGGCTCCACTGCGCTCGGAAAGCAGCCCGGGGTGGGATTTCCTCACCCGCTCCAGTTCGCCCACGGCCACCACTTTATGGACTACCAGACTTCTTGTGCTCCCAGCCGAGGACCGCTGAGCACGGAGGGGCTGTGCGCGGTGTGCGGCGACAACGCAGCCTGCCAGCACTACGGAGTGCGCACCTGCGAGGGCTGCAAAGGGTTCTTCAAGGTTTGTTCTCAATGCAACTTATTTTAAAGCTGCAAAACTATGACTTCAGCTTGGATATTTGCAGGCAGTCTATGGTTTTACAAGACGCATGCATCTTTATAATCATGAAAATCTAAATTAATCGTTTTCAGGCTGCGCAGGAAGTGCATGTCACAGGTGAAAGGATGCGATCCCCGTTCCTAGTTTTTTTTAAACAACAGACTACATCTGATTCTGCTTTCATGAAATTTAAAAATACAAAACTTAAAATGGATATATTCACTACACGGCCACACTGTCGCCTAATGAGACCCCTACTCCGAGTATAATAAACATCCCACCGGGACCCCTGACCGGGCTCCTAAATTGCACATTGTGCTTCAGATGCACGTTTTGATCTCTTGACACGCGCGTTTCCGGGGCAAATGTCCTGTATGAAAATGGCCACCAACGTGCCATGAATAAAATCCTCCCCCTTCCCCTCCCTGAAGGAGATTCCCGGGGGCGATTCTCCAAATTATGAATGGCCACGACCCTGTATTTACCCAGACTGCCCTGTCCGCCTGCTGAATGCCTTATACCGCCTCAGATGGCCCACAGGAGCACGAGTGCTGCTGTTAATTTTCAAAGGACCATTTCAGGCTTTGTACTTTACTTCAGTCTTAGCCTAAGCTATCAAAAATGGTTCCTTATGTGAAACCATTTCCTAGAGACCTTTCCAAAAAGGTGTCGCTGCTACCAGATGAGCTCATCTCTCATGTGCATGTGGAAAGCCCACTTAGCTTCCATATAGAGAACCTTCGAAAGCAGCTCCTTCATATTGATTCTACGAATACCAGCATGGTGTTTAAATGCTCATGTCCAAAAAGGTACATGCAGATGTTTCTGTGTGTAGTTTTATGATTTTATTGGTGTCATTTATTTGTCTCAAAGGGGAACTGATTTGGAAACATTTCAGAGCATTTACAACACTTTCAGAATCAAAGAAATGTGAAGACAGTGCAACCAAACAGGTTTTTTATGGTATTAAACAGACAACAGGAACGGCTGGGAAAGAGGTTCAGACAGAGGTGTAGATTTCAGGGGAAACACAGGGAAAATGTCCCCCTCATTATTTTGAATGTGTGCATTTGTCCCACCCCCACTAAAAACATGAAAGTAGCAGAGGACTATAATTTTGGAAGAAAAAAAAAAAAAAAA
>NC_065520.1:3196623-3202001 GCF_006386435.1 Epinephelus moara
CACACACACACACACACACACACACACACACACACACAGTGCTGAAAGAAAACCTACACCCTTGGGTTTAGAGCTAAATTTAAACCAATGTCACTCAAAGTAATCTTTGTGCATCACCTCAGCCTGAAGCTCAATTTTGTATTTAGTGTCCGGAGCGCATGTATTAAATGAATCTTTTTCTTTCTCAATGCAGCGCACAGTACAAAAAAATGCCAAGTATGTGTGTTTGGCTGCCAAAAGCTGCCCTGTGGACAAACGCAGGAGGAACCGATGCCAATACTGTCGCTTCCAGAAGTGCCTTGCAGTGGGAATGGTCAAAGAAGGTAAACCAAAAAAGAAACACGTTTCATCATGTCTGACCTTCAGGGTCAGAGAATGGTCATTCCAATCTAAGTGTTCTGTTTCTCCTCATGCTCTGCAGTGGTGAGGACAGATGGTCTGAAAGGTCGAAGAGGTCGCCTGCCATCCAAACCTAAAACCCTTCCAGACTCGTCTTCACCTGTTAGCACCCTACTGAGCGCCCTCATCAGGGCGCATGTGGAATCGAACTCTCCCCCTTCTCGCCTTGACTACTTTAAAGTAAGCAGTGTGGGCGTATTATTGCTTTACCAATAAATTAGGTGTAACACAACAAAAGGGCATGTTAGAGTTGTCAGTGATCTTTTCTCCTTCATTCCTTCACTGGTGATCTTTCACTAGTTCAAGGAGAATTCAGAAAGCCCACCAGGAGACGACGCTCAGCACGTGCGGCAGTTTTATGACCTCCTGACCAGATCGATGGAGGTGATTCGAGGTTGGGCGCAGAGGATCCCAGGCTTCACTTCCCTGCCCAAACACGACCAAGAACTCCTCTTCTACTCAGCTTTCCTGGAGCTCTTTGTTTTACGTTTGTCATACAGGTAAGTGACTTCTGACATGACTTTTCCTTTTCCTCAGCAGGTTTGGACCCTGAGTTAGCAATCAGTCCACGGCATGTAAATATGTTTGTTGATGGCTCTGCCAATAAACACAACCAAACTGGGGAATGGATTTGTTTTCCAGTGCTTTTGGCACTAATAAGAGATGGGTTAACAGCTGGAGAGGCCCCAGAAGGATGTGGGAATTCATGGGAGGAGGATTTGTCATTGTCATGATAGGGTTCTAAAATTTGAGCACAAGCTGTTGTACTGTTTCAGATCCAACCCAGAGGAAGGGAAGCTGATCTTCTGCGACGGCTCAGTGTGGCACCGGCTCCAGTGCTTGCGGGGCTTTGGGGAGTGGATTGACAGCATTGTCGAGTTCTCCGCTAATCTGCAGAGGATGAACCTGGATGTGTCCACCTTCTCCTGCATATGCACTCTTGCCCTGGTCACAGGTGAGCACGTTTGTTTGCCCGCTAATGCATATTTAAAGTCTTTTGAAATATAAAATTATTGATTAAATGGACGTGGTAACAAAATAAGCCCAAACACATATCTGTAAAATCAGATTATCCAAACAGACACAGCTTTAAATTATTAGAAGTACCTTTTCTTGGCTGTAAACCACATGTAACATTTGGGGGCTGCTAAGGCTAACTGGTCAATGTAAAATCAACCAATTAGTATGGATAAATGCTTATTTATGGCTAATTTATTTCCAAATTAAATACAATTATTTAAATGCTTTTTGGTTCAATGTAAAATCTGACAAGTGGAATTTTCTTTAGAAAAATCTAGTAAACAGATTGCCTTGAAAAAGGTAAGTAAGTATAGCTATTAATCTTTAGTTTTGTCTGTTTTTATATCTAATTGTTAAGTTTTCTTAGAATTTAGCTAAATTTACTTAATTTTGCTAAGTTGTTGCAACTTAGAAATGACAAGTGAAATCATAATCTTTCTAAGTGTTAGCAAGTTCAGTAAACCAGGTTTACTGAACTATGTATCTGTATTCTGGGTGCAAACTATTCAATCATATCTGTATATTCTTACACAAGAAAACAGATCTTGCAGGTATCCTTATTACATCATATGCAAAATCCTCCTTGTTATGATCAAGTTAAGTGTGACTAACTTGGTTTACTTAAGTTGCTAACACATACAAAGAACACCTATTGATCCTTGTTAAGTTGTAAGAACCTCACAAAATGTATTAAATACAAATTTTAAGTAAACATAATTAGAAATAAAAGTAAGTCAAGAGCAATGGTTATACTCATTTTGAATTTCAGGACCACACATTAAAACATAGAAATATACAATGTCATCTTCAACATACCACCACTCCACCTCTTACATCCTCCCACTCCCCACATCCACATTCTGCTCACATAAATCTACTTGCACTTCATGGTTGAAAAAATAAAATAACATAAATAATAGAGGAGAATAATAATAATAATAATAATAAATGAAATTACAGAAAAAACAAACAGAGAATACAGTTCAATAATTATGTAGGATCTGGCATAATTACACTCTTAACACTCTTGACTTCCTGCAAGTGTAAGTAATGGATGATATTTTCCATACAGTACAATTCCTGTAGTTTTTGTAACCAGATTGCATGAGTAGGGGGGTCTGGATGCAGCCAGTGAATAGTGATACATTTGATAGCTGCAGTAAATAGAATCTGAAGAAGGTAAGTATGTGCCCGTCCTTCAATAAAGTCCGGTATTACTCTGAGTAGTGCTATCATGGGGTTCCTAGGTAAGTCAGTACCAAAAACATCCCTCAAGGCAATCTGTTTCTAGATTTTTTACATACTAGTCAATCAAATCTGTAAATTCTTACACACGTTAACAAAACCGAACATGTAGATATCCCAACTACAGCATATAAAAAACCCCTTTGTCATGTCAAGTTAAGTTGCTAAGACTACAAAGAACAGGTTAATTCCATTGGTCTTTGTTAAGTTGCAAAACTTTCACTAAATTAAATAAGTACAACTAAATTTCAAGTAAACTTAACAATTTGAAGTAAGCATAATTTAGGATTAATAGTTATATTTACTTACCTTTCTAAAGGCAATCAGTTTCCTAGATTTTTGGCAAACTAGTCAATCATATTTTTATATTCTGAAAACATGTTAACAACACAGAACATATAGATATCCTAACTCCATCATATGCAAAATCCTCTGTTATGATCAACTTGGTTTATTTAAGTTACTAACACTTACAAAGAACAAGCTGATTTCACCTGTCTTTTTTTAAATTGCAACAACTTTATTAAATTAAGTTAGTACAACTAAATTTAACGTAAACTTAATAAGATATAAAGCAAACATAACTTAATATTAACAGTTATATTTACTCACTTCTTCAAGACAGTTGGGTTTACTACTTTTTTTTTTAAAGTAAGATCAACTTTTCAGATTTTACAGTGCTCATTATGTGTCATTATTTGTTATCTAATATGTTTGTAATGTGATATATGGACCAGCAGAGCGGCACGGACTTAAGGAGCCGAAGAAAGTGGAGGAGCTGCAGAACAACATTGTCAAGTGCTTGAAGGACGCCGACGGAAGCTCAGACTGTTGGTCCAGCCATTTGTCCAGACTTTTGGAAAAACTGCGTGAACTTCGCACTCTGTGCATCCAAGGCCTGCAGAGGATTTTCTATTTGAAGCTGGAGGATTTGGTGCCGCCGCCTGCAATAATAGATAAGTTATTCCTCGACACGTTGCCATTTTAGAGACATTAGAGAATACACATGGGGACGTTTTTCCTCTACACTCCTTCTGATTTAATCCCAACAGTCGTTTCTGATAGTTTGACATCTGTGAACTTTAAAATCTAATATTTGTTGATAAATTGCATTTTCCTCAAAAACAAGTGAAAATGAGAACAATTTCCAACACAAAATAATTTTGTTGTTATAAGATTTAGTGATCTGCTTTGCAAAATTTGGACCAATGTAATTACTATCGGCAAAAACAGGAGAAATTAATTCATAGCCCAATTTACCTTTTAATTTTTGTTTAATTTTTGCAATGCAATTTTAACAGCCTGTCAGGCCAAAATGATTGGCTGTAAGTGAAATATACCATTTTACACTCTTATAAAGAGGCAGTTTTGATACAAGACGAGTGTTTCCCATCACATTTAGGTTTTTCATAACATATATTAGTCATATAGTGATTAATATAATAATAATAATATTCAGTAGACTGTTGTGTTATCAGAGTAAACTGTCATTGTTCATGTTTTAATAAATAAATGACCATTACTGCTGCTGGACTGTTTTTTTTTAACCTAATTTATTTTCTTTTTTTTCTTTCTTTTTTTTGAGAAAGTAAATTCGGGGACTATTACAATGACTCAAAAATTACGTTATTGCTCATAAATATCAATACAATCATTATTTTTTTTAACTTAATTTCTTTATACTTCTGTAACATTTATTTCCTGTCACAAAACGCCTATTTCATTATATACAGCAAAATGAAATATTGGTGGCTTTGCATGCAGGTTGTGGTTTGTAAGCATGACTTTTGATGCATCTGCTACAGCCATGTGTTTGAAAAATGACAAGTGAAATCATAATCTTTCTAAGTGTTAGCAAGTCCAGTAAACCAGGTTTACTGAACTATGTATCTGTATTCTGGGTGCAAACTATTCAATCATATCTGTATATTCTTACACAAGAAAACAGATCTTGCAGGTATCCTTATTACATCATATGAAAAATCCTCCTTGTTATGATCAAGTTAAGTGTGACTAACTTGGTTTACTTAAGTTGCTAACACATACAAAGAACACCTAATAATTAGAAATAAAAGTAAGTCAAGAGCAATGGTTATACTCATTTTGAATTTCAGGACCACACATTAAAACATAGAAATATACAATGTCATCTTCAACATACCACCACTCCACCTCTTACATCCTCCCACTCCCCACATCCACATTCTACTCACATAAATCTACTTGCACTTCATGGTTGAAAAAATAAAATAACATAAATAATAGAGGAGAATAATAATAATAATAATAATCCTCTAATGGTGGTCTGAAATAGTGCTGGTGAAGTTTACAGATACATCTCTTTATAATAAATCCCCTTACTATCATTATGTTAAGATTTATAGTTAAATACTCAGGCTAATATACACAATGAATGTTTTCTAAATTCAAACAGGAGATATTTTATCAATATGGATTATGTACTGTGAGGTATTTGGCTATTATGGTGTATTTTGTATTTTCTTCACCATTAAAAGATATGAGAAAGGCTTATTTTGGAGGGTAACATGGGCCATATTTGCATGTCTCAAGGTCAAAGGTCAACCCTCAATATCTTGGGTTTACAACAGGGCAGAACAGCTGACAGATTTCATACATCAATGTATTGCAAGACATGAGGATGGGAAGTGTGTGTGTGTGTGTGTGTGTGTGTGTGTGTGTGTGTTGTGTGTGTG
>NC_065520.1:3202078-3216029 GCF_006386435.1 Epinephelus moara
GTGTGTGTGTGTGTGTGTGCGCGTGTGTGCATGTGTGCGTGTGCGTGTGCGTGTGCGTGTGCGGGGGTGGGGGGTTTATGGCCGCTGGCTGCCTGACATTTCTGCAGCCCCTTAGTTACGTCTGGCATTAAAGAAGTCTTTATGTGGCAAAAAGCCTGTGGTTTACATTAAAACCCACTTCGGGAAAACAACCAAATCCTAAAAACAGGTGCCTTAACACATGAGTCACATATGTGTTAAATTATAATCAGATCACCTGGGGAAAAATTAAATCATTATCAATCATACTAGCTGATTTGTACTCAGCCTCATCCTTGTCTGCAACAATGTGACATGTTCTATCTGGTACAAAGATTTTATGGTTTGAAAAAAGGTGTTTTACATATCTATATATATAAAAAAAAATCGGATGATGTTCCCAAGGAGCTTTTAACAGGCCTGCAGATCAATAGTGGAGGCTGTTCAATGCTGCAGCGTGGTGGGCTGAGATAGAAATGAATCGATGGCACTATCGGAGAAACGTCCAATTTATTCTGATTATGATGGTGACTGACAGGTGGAGAGAGTATAATACAATATCAGATATTTCACAGCACAACTACAGTTTTATATGGCTATTAAAAGTGCAGTAAAGTCACGACAGAGTACTACGATGTGATATAGAGAAGAGATAAATAACCACTGATTAAAAGTCACTAAGTAGGGAAGACTGGGGTTGGTTGGCATGCTTATTTCTCTGGCATAATTTATGTTGAATATTATAACCAGCCGCAAAGGAAAGGTTCAGCCCTCAGCTATAAATAAGTAATGTTTTAATGTACATAAATATTTTCTAAAATTAAAGATTAAAGTGATTTAAGTCATGTTGTGCATTTTGATTTGGGGTTAGCTAACACTGTTAAAATTCAATAGTTACGAAAAACTGAAACAATCAATAGAAAAAATTTGAACATTTAATTCAAACAAAAATAAGAAAACATGAACATTTAATACAATATCTGCCCATTTTTAAAACAAACAAACATGTTAAGCAATTATGTGGTTAATTCATTAGTAGGTATGCCTAATTACTTTTGACATTGTCAGTTGAAAGTAATAATACATAACTAGGTGGCATGGTGGTGCAGTGGTTAGCATTGTCACCCCACAGCAAGAGGGTTCCTAGTTTGGACCAGGGGTGGGGGAACCCTTCTGTATGGAGTTTGAATGTTCTCCTAGTGCCAGCATGGGTTTTCTGCGGGTGCTCCGGCTTCCTCCCACAGTCCAAAGACATGCAGGCTATGTTAATTGGTGACTCCAAATTGGCCATAGGTGTGAATGTGTGTGTGAATGGTTGTCTGTCTCTATGTGTCAGCCCTGCGATAGTCTGGTGACCTGTCAAGGGTGAACCCTGCCTCTCACCCAATGTCAGCTGGGATAGGCTCCAGCCCCCTGTGACCCCCACCAGGATAAGCAGCGATGGCCAATAAATGAATGAATAAATAACTAGCAATATAAACATTGTTTTTAATCTTTCAAGGTAGTTTTAATCTCTCAGAATACAGCTACAGATACAAATGTTACTATTACAATTGATATGCAAATGTGCCAACCAACCCTGCTCACATTTGACCCAACTTTGTAATAAAATCATGTCAGCCAGCTGCCATCACTTATCACAGACTTTCAACTCCCACATCAAAATGTAGCTAATTCATATGTTTATTAGGGGTGGGGGAAAAATTGATACAGCATAGTATTGCGATATTTTTGTGTGGCAATTATTAATATGAAAAAAACAAATTAAACTTTAGGTAGCCTACTAGAATAATATAATCAGTTGCTTTTTCAGTCCACTATACATTTTGCTGAGGTGAGATGAACAGACTGAAAACTTTTTCTTCTTAGATTAAACAGATGTTGACAATGTTTTCCTTTAGCAACATAATTTACTGTTGAAAAAGGTAATATATCGCAATATATTTTATTGCAATACTCAGTTTATCACATCATATTTAAAATCGCAATAGTGTTGTATCGTGACTTAAGTATTGTGATAATATCATATCATGGATCTTCTGGTGATTCCCACTGCTAATGTTTATTAACAAGAAGTATCGCATTTCCAGTATCTCTCTTTACAGCCCACTTTTTTACTTTTGATGCCATAAAATTGAAATGTTTACCAAAAAGTTACATTCAGATGTTTTACCATGGTAGATGATAGAGAGAGTTTTCCTACGAAAAGTAATGCACCAAAATTCGTACATATTCCATGGAATGATGAGCCAGTAATTTGTGCTCAACCCAAACAACGGCAAAGGCTGCAACCACGTGACCAATGCGCTCACACGACTAAAGAAGAAAGTGCCCCTAAGTGGTCCACTTAGGAGGAAGGTTGGGGAGGTGGATGGGTTATAAAACACAGGATTTTCTGGGGTTCAGTACCACGTGACCAATGAGTCCTTTAAAGGCACATCCTCACCAAGTTTCTCTTCTTAATCCTAACCACAGTAACTTTACTTGGCTAAACATAACCACTACAACTTAACGTTAGTTACGTAACTTTACATTGAGGATGTAATGTCATTCGTGGGGCGCTTATTCATAGCATGTCATAAGACCAATGAATGAGGAAATGTTGGATGAGTGCAGGTCAAGAAAGCAAACATTCTAATGTTACATTTTTGTTTCTGTGACCATCAAAGGATGAGAAAGTAGCTGCATGCCAACTATCCCCGGTCTCCCCTATATTTATTCAAGCACTGTGCCGGATATAATTTTGACATACTTGTACTATACTAGAGTATTTATATTTTATGCTTCTTTAAACTTATACTCCAATACATTTATTCAATAATTTTAGTCACTCTCCAGATTCAGATTAATAATGTAAAATATGATTAATTAATTAAATAATTAATTATGTATTATTATAGGTTAAGCTACCCAACAGTATATAAAGTGGTTTAAGATAGCACCTTTACTGGCTGCAACATTAAAGTGATGAACACATGAATACATTAATGATAACAATCATTAAGTGTAAACAGTATAAATAATACACACTATTCTGAAATGGGCCATTCTGCAAAATGAGTACTTCTGGTACTTTAAGTGTATTTTGATGCTAATGTTTTTGCACATTTTACTTAATATTTGGATTTTACTTGAAACAAAGGATTTGTACGCTTTGGTAGTGCAACTTTGACTTGTCTCAAAGCCACAAGAAGAAATAGTTATCCCAGTTTGGTGTAAAAAACTTGACTGACCTGCATAGAGCTCCAACCTCAACCCCATCCAGTGCCTTTGGGATGAAGTGTGAGCCAGACCTTATCACCCAACATCAGTGTTGGACCTCACTGATGATCCTGCAGCTGAACTGTAGCCAATCCTGACAGGCAGGTCTCAAAAATCAGGTGGAAAACCTGAGAGCAGAAGAGTGGAAACTGTTAGAGCAGCAGGAAGTAAGGCTTCACATTCTTTTGGCCATGTAGTGTATGTCAAGTTATTATATTAATGTACATATTGGCTCCCTATACTCTATTAAATTAAGTACAAAAAGGACACTGTTATTGATCAAAGCACCAATATGAGGTCCCTAAAGAATCAATAACTTGTCCCAGAAACAGGTTGTTTTTTGGGGAGATCCTGAAGCCTCCCGGCCCCTCAGGCTGGTTGTGGCCTTACAGGAGCATCAAGTATTTTTATCTGGAGAGCACGATTTGTGAGATTTTTCTGAGGCTCTTACCACCGACTTTGATCTCTGCATCCATCCAGCTTCAATACAGCTTAAACCCTTATCACCGCCAGCCCAGAGACCGCCAGCATCAAGACAGATTTACAGGCAGGGACCCCTGGTTACTTTCAACATGTAATCCATTACAGATTATTACAGATTACTGATCAAATGCTTCAGAATATGCTTTAAGAATGTGAGATAATAAATTGCTTAAATTTCAGCAACCACCGTCAGAAAAACACAGCTTCTCCAGCATGCAGTTATTTAAAATGAAGCCACTTGCAGCTATGTTGATTCAGTCTTTATCATCATTTGAGACTACTTTTTCAATCATCAATACTCATCTCATACAATGTGGTTTTAGGCAAATTAAAGGCATTTTTATTTATATATATATATATATATATATATATATACATATATATTGAAATGACTGTCAATCAATTAGGAGTATTGTTATAAGACAGAAGAAAAAGAAAGCATTGATTTCCCTAAAAAAAATTTCTCTGTTCTTCTCCTATTACGCACACTCCCAGAATACAGACAGCACCTATACACATGTACTAATGAAGAGATGTCAGAGCGAGGGGACTGCCCATAGACAGGAGCCCCAAGCAGTTGGGGGTTTGATGCCTTTCTCACGGGCATCTCAGCTGTGCCCAGGAGGTGAACTGACACCTGTCCAGCTACCAGTCCACATTCCATGTTTGGTCGATACAGGCACTTGAACTTGGGTTTATGCAGTTTTGGTTAGATGCCTGAAATAAGGTCTGTGGTTAGCACAAGCTTTAGAGACTTTTACATTTTCTTCTTCATCAAATATCTCAGTAAATGCCTCATTAATGAATTTTGAAGCTTTCATGTGTCCTTAGAAAGGCTAATAAGCAGTTAATGACACTACAGAAAGTCATGGTAGTAGACACAGCTTTGCAACCTTGTTTTGACGTTACTCTGGCATGACGCTACTTATGCAACCATGGTGTAGTTAATTTATAGCCTAACATCAGCTTTTTACTTCTGGTGATTGCATTTAGGCTTCAAAAATCATACAAGTGGTGTTCATTTGTGATCTTGCTAAACAAAATGTAAAGGTATCATAACCGTTTGTTTGCCATTGAACTTCCAAAAAAAAAATCCAAAATCCAATGGAAAAATCCCATGGGACCTAGGGAGCACTAACTTCCACATGGGCCTATAGAATAAGGTCATCCCTGGAGCACTCTATGGAATTAGTAGGGGTGGCAATTACCAGAAGACCCACGATATGACATTATCATGATACTTGAGACATGATACAATATTATCGCAATATGCTGAATATTGCAATAAAATATATTGCAAAATTAAGTCGCTGAAGGAAAATTTGTCAACATCTGCTTTATCTAATAAGATAAAGTTTTCTGTCTGTTCATCTCACATCAGCCTTTTTTACAGCAGCAAAATATATCTATTGGACTGAAAAGCAACTGAATATATTATTCTAGTGGGCTACCTAAAGTTTAATTTGTATTTTTCATATTAATATGTATATGATAAAAAATGTTACTTGGCACTGTGTGACGATACGATATTGCCACACAAAGATATTTCAATATTATCCTGTATCAATTTTTCCCCCACCCCTAGGAATTAGGCTACTACAAAACATGCTACTTCACTTCTAATGAAATAGTTTAATTAAATCATGAAAACTATAAACGGAGATAAAAAACCAACAAACTGCCGACGATGGCACTCCCGCTAGCTAAGGCTAGCTAAGGCTAAATAAACTATACAAGAGTAGTTCCCAGCTGGTGGCTCGCGGTCCAAAAGTGTCATTAACCGCTTATTAGCAACCACGGATCCATTCTTAATGGATCGCAAGTGACTCACAAAAGTGTCAAGTTTGTAAAAAATAAAATAAAATAAAATAAAATAAAACACACTTTATTATAGTACAGTGAATTTCCAGCAAAGATTTTATTCTTTGAAGTGCTGTTTTACACAGTGTCTTTTACACTGCCAGATTTTCCGCAAATGTTGGGCCGTTTTGCCGGCAAGCTGCGAGCATTTAGACACACAGAGCCGGATTGGCGAGTTGATCCGAGGTACCCAATTTTCCGCCTGGTAGGGTAGTCATATTGGCAGAGCCCTTTTAGTTTAAAAAGACCAAGGTGGCCTTCCACAACGGGAGGGGCTGTTGAAGACTTGTGGGAAGAGCTGTTGATGACGCCACACATGCAACCCACTGGCAGTGGATAAACAGGAAACAGCTGACAGCTAATTCAGAATGCAGCGGCACGTGTACTAACAGGAACTAAGAAACGAGATCATATTTCTCCTGTTTTAGCTTCTCTGCACTGCCTCCCTGTAAAATGAGGAACTGAATTTAAAATCCTACTTTTAATTTACAAATCTTTAAATGGTCAGGCTCCGTCACATCTTAGAGTGCTCCTAGTGCCCTATTATCCCACTCTGAGAATGCAGGGTTACTCATGGTCCCTAAAGTCTCCAAAAGTAGATCAGGAGCCAGAGCCTTCAGCTATCAGGCTCCTCTCCTGTGGAATCATCTTCCTGTTACGGTCCGGGAG
The DNA here is from genome assembly GCF_006386435.1 of Epinephelus moara. Taxonomy (NCBI): domain Eukaryota; kingdom Metazoa; phylum Chordata; class Actinopteri; order Perciformes; family Serranidae; genus Epinephelus; species Epinephelus moara. The sequence continues at coordinate 3,208,370 of NC_065520.1, forward strand.
GCAGACACTGTCTCCACATTTAAGACTAGACTTAAGACTTTCCTCTTTGATAAAGCTTATAGTTAGGGCTCAAAAGCTTTGCTTTCCGGCTCAGCTCCCTCTTCACCAGGACGGACCGGCGCAGCGCCCACATCACTGCAGAAGCCGCACCGATCCATCTCACACTCCATTCTACCCTCACTCGTGAACAAGACCCCAAGATACTTGAACTCCCTCGCTTGAGGCAGTAACTCTCCCCCAACCCGGATAGGGCAAACCACTGGTTTCCGACAGAGGACCATGGCCTCAGACTTGGAGGTACTGACTCTGATCCCAACTGCTTCACACTTGGGTGAAAAACGCTCCAGTGCATGCTGGAGGTCACGGTGTGATGTAGCCAACAGAACCACATCATCTGCGAAAAGCAGGGATGCAATTCTGAGGTCCCCAAACTGGACCCCTTCCTCCCCCCGGCTGCCGGTCCTCTGCCAGACGTTCCCAGTTCACCCTCACTACACGTTTGGGTTTACCAGGTCTGTCCGGCATCACCCTCACTACACGTTTGGGTTTACCAGGTCTGTCCGGCAGCCTCCCCCACCATCTGATCCAACCCGAGTGTCCAAGACACACGGCCGCAGATCTGCTGATTCGACCACAAAGTCGATCATTGATCTTAGGCCTAGGGTGTTCTGGTACCAGGTACACTTATGAACCTCCCTGTGTTTGAACATGGTGTTTGTTATGGCCAGCCCATGGCTCGCACAGAAGTCCAATAACAAAGCACCACTTGGGTTCAGATCAGGCAGGCCATTCCTCCCAATCATCCCCCTCCAGGTTTCTCCGTCATTGCCCACGTGAGCGTTGAAGTCCCCCAGGAGAACTATGGAGTCCCCAGCCGGCACCCCTTGCAGGACGCCGCCAAGAGACTCCAAGAAGGCTGGGTGCTCCGCACTACTGTTCGGTGCATAAGCACAAACAACAGTCAGAGACCTTCTCTTTGTGACCTGCAGTCGCATCAAGGCGACCCTCTCGTTCTCCGGGGAGACCCCCAACACAGCGGCGCTCAGCCGGGGGATTGTGAGTATCCCCACACCCGCCCGACGCCTCTCACCCTGAGCAACTCCGGAAAAAGAGAGTCCAGCCCCTCTCCAGAAGTTTGGTTCCAGAACCAGTACGTGAGCCCAACTATATCTAGTCGGTACCGCTCCACCTCCCCCACCAGCTCCGGCTCCTTCCCCACCAGAGAGGTGACATTCCACGTACCAAAAGCCAGTCCGCGACGCCAGGGATCAGCACGCCAGGGGCCCCGCCTCTGCGTGCCACCCGGCACACAGTGCACCCGACCCAGATTTCTATCCCTGCGGGTGGTGGGCCCACAGGGCGACAGCTCCATGTTATCAATTCGGGCTGAGCCTGACCGGGCCCCATGGTCTAAGGCCCGGCCACCAGACGCTCGCTGGCAAGCTCTCCCCCCGGGTCTGGCTCCAGGAGGAGGCCCCGGTTTCCCTATACCGGGCGAGTTACTCTTTTCCAGAGTGGTCCGCTTCATCAAAGGTCTCTGAATCGCTCTTAGTCTGGTCCCTCCCCCGGGACCACTTTGCCTTGGGAGACCCTACCAGGGGCTATTAGCCCCGGACAACACAGCTCCCAGGTTCACAGGGACACTCAAACTCCTCCACCTGACAGGAAGGCCACAGTATGTCAGGTCGGGGAACTGTGTTTCTGGGACATTAATGAGCAGTATGGGGGCTCCACAAGGGACTGTCCTGGCTCCATTCCTGTTCACACTGTACACGGTGGACTTCAAATGCAGCTCTGAGTCCTGCCACGTCCAGAAATACTCGGACGACACTGCTATTGTGGCATGTATCAGGAATGGGCAGGAGTCTGAATATAGGGACCTGATAAAAGCCTTCAGTGACTGGAGTCACAAGAACTGTCTCCTTCTGAACACCTCAAAGACCAAGGAAATGATCATAGATTTCCGCAGGTCCAAGCCCCCTCTTCAGCCAGTGAAAACCTGTGGGGTGGACATCGAGGTGGTGCCAAGCTATAAGCCTGGATAATAAGTTGGACTGGTCCCTAAACACAGATGCTCTCTACAAAAAGGGGCAGAGCCGCCTCTTATTCTTGAGGAAGCTCAGATCTCTCGACATCTGTAGTAAGATGCTGCAGATGTTTTATCAGTCTGTGGTGGCAAGTGTGTTGTTTTATGCTGCAGTCTGCTGGGGAGGAAGCATCAGACACAGAGATGCAAGGCGGCTGGACAAACTAGTCAAAAGAGCTGGCTCTGTGATTGGAGTCAGGTTGGACACACTGGAGGAGGTGGTGGAGAGATGCACACTGAAGATGTTCGAGGCCATCATGAACAACCCAGATCATCCACTCCACAACACCTTGATGGACCAAAAAAACTGTGGTGGACGGCTCCTCTCTCTTCGATGCAGGACAGAGAGATACAGATCCTATATACCAACAGCCATCAGGCTTTATAATTCTTTGACATATAATAGATGAGCTGACAGATAATTGAATTTCCCCATGGGGATGAATAAAGTTATTCTTATTCTTCTTATTCTTATCTGATATCAACCCACTGTAAGAGCACATCAGTTGTTGCCAGATCACTTGGGAGTATGTTGCTTAAACAGAGACATGTCTCGAACAAATTTAATGTTCTCCTGATTTGTGTGTCTGAGAAAATGCCATTTCAGTGTCGGAAGGTTTGGGTCCAAATCTGTACTCATGTTCACTTTTTTCAATATAATGAATGGACTCAGGGCCATGGCTAGTCTCCTAAAGGGGTGAGGCAGTGGCAAGACCCACGTGACACATACAGGAAATGAATCTAAAGTGGGCCGTCTCGATTTATCATCGGTCTCTGCTGCTGTCTCTGTACCTGCTAACTCTAGTGGATATCTTAACTTTAAATCTCACGTTCAAAATGTATTCAATTAAAGATTAATGTATTAAACTAGTCAATTATGTCTGTTTAGAATTTACTTCAAACTGTCTGAGAGCTTCATTTTTTTTCGGAAAGCAATCAGAATTTTATATTAAAACAGATTTAGTCAGGATGAAGAGTCACTTAGCAACTCTGTTTCTAAACCTTCCTGTCATCCAAACAGCAGATAATAATTGGCAAGGATTACAGTTCCTTATTTCTGAGAATAAATCCTTCGGGGAGTCTCTGACTTACAACTGGAATTAGCATTCTCTGCTAACAGGTAACAGTCGTCACTTGAATCAGTGGATGGGATTATTTCAGCCCTGAGACAAAGGGCAGGATACACACAGAGGACCTGAAATATCCCACTTCAGATTTTAACTCTAATCTGAAGGTAATTTATTAACTAATGCTATGCATTCAGGTGTTGACAGTTCATCATTCATTCATCTTCTAACCGCTTCATCCTCTTGAGGGTCGCGGGGGGGCTGGAGCCTATCCCAGCTGACATCGGGCGAGAGGCAGGGTACACCCTGGACAGGTCACCAGACTATCGCAGGGCTGACACATAGAGAGAAACAACCATTCACGCTCACAATTTAGAGTCACCAATTAACCTAGTCCCCAGTCTGCATGTCTTTGGACTGTGGGAGGAAGCCGGAGTGCCCGGAGAGAACCCACGCTGACATGGAGAGAACATGCAAACTCCACACAGAAGGGCTCCCACACCCGGGATCGAACCGGCAACCCTCTTGCTGTGAGGCGACAGTGCTAACCACCACACCACCGTGCCGCCGTGTTGACAGTTGATTGGTTGAATTTAAACAATGCTGCATAAAGTTACACCCATAAATTAGGATGAATGTTCCTATATTACAGATTCACATACAAATACAGTTAGAATATATAATCATCTGTATTTCTATTTACCTTTATATTTCCAGGTGTTTGGCTGACATGAAGTGAGTTCAAGTTTGTACAACGGTGGAAACCCTAAGCTTATTTTATAGGCCTCTGCTCGAAAATTGCATACCCATGATGAAATGAATATATCTCTGCAACCACAAGGTCTATTTGAATACTTTTGGTGTCATAGTAAAGGGAACACTTGTGAGATTTGTTAAGATGTGTAAATATCAGTATATATGTTATATGTGAAGAGTAAATGAAGATGGCACACAGCACAAATAAAAAAATTTGAGGTTCGCCTAAAAAAAAAAAAGCATTTTCAGGATGAGTATCCCTTTAGAATGATGCAGCTGCAGCTCTAAACCTCTATCAAATCATAGTACAATATGTGAACATTAACTCTGCAAAGGTTGATTCTGATAACGTGAAGCAGAACAATATTAGAGAGGTTTTAGTACAGAAAATTCATGCAAGCTCTCCAAAATTGCACCATGTTTGCATGTGATTTTTGTCATGTACAATCCTATATCTTTCATTGTTTGTTTCTGTAAATCCCTAATGATGTTTAGGATATACACATACAACTGTCCGTTTCGGGGTTTTTTTCATGTATTTCCCACTCCAAACTGACCAATACACACCTGCTACATGTGAAACAGATTTTCTCTTCTGTGCTTTGGAGGCTCTTATCTCCGCAACCGATTGGTCGATTTGAGTGATTGACACCTCGTTTGATTCGTAAGAGCCAATAGAATGATGCTATACCCACCAAAACGAGATTGACAGCACTTTAAAGGTGCTGACACACCAAACTGACATCAAAGAACTAACGGCGACGAAAGCCAACTGTTGCATCGTCTACGTCGCCTCACGTCGCCCTGTGTCAGTTGCATTTGAACACACTACAAAGACTACATCCAACGGCCAAGTAGCACGTACGTTCAGCGCCTGCGTGGGAGGAAAAAACGCAAAAAGGGAAACTAGAAGTCCGAGGAATGCATGAGATAAACAGTAGCGGAGTGAGAGAGTGGTACATCCTAGTGGGAAAGGGCAAGGTAAATCAAACATGAGGCAGGATAGGGATTTAAGTGTGTCTGCTAGTCAGGGCAGTAAAAGAACTTTAGAGGAGAATTATAGTTCAGAAAAAGGTGAACGGGTTGTTCGCAGGAAGGTGGAGAGGCAGGAATTTAAAATAATACTTAAATTCAGGAAGGAAGATGAGCAGGTGACTCTATGTCCTATAATGTTGTCTAGGGAGTTGAAAAAGAAACTAGAAGAAGTGGAAATGGCCAAGATTCTTCGAGATGGGAACCTGTTGGTAAAATGTAGAAATGAAGGACAGAAAAATAAAGCGTTGCATATTGAAAGTATATGCAAAAAAACTGTGTCTGAAAGAATAGTACTGTGTGAGAACAAAGTGACTCGTGGAGTTATAACTGGCATTCCCATTCACGAAAATCTGGAAAAAGTCAAACGAAGCATTCATGGAGGCGAGGTGAGGAGGTTAAAGACGCTGATTAGAACGGTGAATGGCGAGAAAGAGGAAAGTTTATCAGTGCTCCTGGAGTTTGAAGATTTGACTCTCCCAGATAAGATAAAGATAGGCTGAATGAGTTTCCCAGTCAGGCCTTATGTTCCACCTTCCTGCAAGGGAAAGCAAAGGTGTCCCAAATGTAGGGGTGAGCATAGATTTGAGGAGTGTGAAGAACATGTTCAAGTTAAGTGTTGTAATTGTGGTGGCCAGCACAGTGTGACATATGGGGGCTGTGAAGTTCGGAAAAGAGCAGTGGAGATTCAGCAAGTGAAAACAACTAACAACATAAGTTATGCTGAAGCAGTGCAGAGAATCCAAGGACAAAAGGGAATGGAGGTTACAGATAAAAGTTTAAGACCAAGAGGAGGTCAAGGGAGGAAGCTAGTAGGCCTGCAGAACTTAACATGAATAAGCTGATTTTGTTCATTGTTTATGTCATCAACTGTTCAGATCAAGTTAAACACAAAACAGAGAAGATTAGAATAATCGTGAAGGGAGCGGAAAAATTTTTGGACATGAAAGATCTATCATGGGAGCAAATCAACAGAAGGCTTGAGGCAGAAGGGAAGCCCACAGTCGGTGGGGAAAAAAACAAATTTTTATTCTTCAGTGGAATGCAAGGAGTCTAATAGCAAATGGTCAGGAATTTAAAGGCTTTATTAACAGTTTCAGAAATAAACCAGAGATTATATGTATTCAAGAAACTTGGCTTAAACCAGAATTGGATTTTGTAATTAAAGGATATAATAGTATACGCAGAGATAGAGTGGAGGGAAATGGAGGAGGGTGCATAATATTTGTGCAACAAGAAATGCAATATAGAGTTCTGAGGAAAGGTAAAGATTGGGAGATGATAGTAATTTAAGTTTGGACAAAAGATGGTATTATTAAAGTACTTAATTTTTACATACTTGCAAGAAGCTTTCATTGGAGTCACTGGAGGAACTATCTGAATCTAAATGGAAAAAGTATTTGTTGTGGAGATTTTAATGCTCATAGTACATTATGGGATGATTATAATGATGGGAATGGAGAGGTAATTAAAGAACTAATGGATATAAAAAACCTAGTGTGCCTCAATGATGGAAATGGTACAAGAATTGACGTTAGAAGTGGTACAGAATCTGCCATAGATCTTACTCTAGTAGCAGAAGATGTGGTGGGCATTTGCACTTGGGAAATTGTAAAGGAAACAACAGTAGGAAGTGACCATTATCCTATAATAATTGAGGTAGGCCTGAGTCCAGAAGAATGTGACACTGCAGTGTTGATTGGGAAAAATCTAAACTGATTAGTGATAAAGAAATGCAGCAAGGTGATGTCAGTAAGGATGTTGATGAGTTAAACCTGTCTATTTGTGAAGCCATTCTAGGGGCTGCAAAACACACAATTCAAAGGAAGAGAGCTAAGCAAAAAAAGAAAATTGTACCATGGTGGACAAAGGAATGTGGAAATGCAATTAAATCTCGAAATAAAGCTTTTAGAATGTAAAAGATCTCATAATTTCCAGAATCTTATTGAATATAAAAGGATGCAAGCTAATGTAAGGAAAACAATTAAAAGTGCAAAGAAAGTTTATTGGTTGAAATTGTGTAATTCAGTAGGAAGAGAAACAGAATTGCCAAAGTATGGAGAATGATAAAAAGAATGAATGTGGTTAAAAGAGTGTGGATATCCAGTCTTAATTGACAACAATTCTTCAGCTGTAACAGATGAGGAGAAAGCGGAGATGTTAGTACAGACTTTTGTAAAAGTTCATAGCTCCAATAATGTTAGTGAAGAGGGACGAAGGGGAAGGGAAGCTACAGTGACTGAGAATGAGGAAATATTACAGCAGGATGAAGATAGCAATGATTTAACAGTGCTCAGTGGCGTCGCTCTAAATTGGAAGTTCATTATCAAGTATGGCATGATAGTCTGACCACCTACCAATCTGGGATGTCTGCTGCAAAGGCAGCCTATTATTCTAACTTGATTATGAATAATAAGCATAATCCTAGGCTTTTATTTGACACTGTTTCTCGGTTAATACAGGATCAGCAGCCAGTCATTAGCACTGACCTCTCTGCATAGGATTGTGTGTTACCTTACCGGTGTTGTGTCCCTACTGGTTTCCAATTTAACTGGTTTCCTTACCGAACAGCCGCAGATGTGCTTCGCCTCCGTCAGCAGATTCGTCACAAATTCACAAACATACACAACATATTACTGGCGATCTTAAAGTCGCAGCCCACATCTACCACAGCGAATATGCTTCTGTAAGTGAGCACTACGTACCAGCGACATTAAAA
>NC_065520.1:3216655-3222511 GCF_006386435.1 Epinephelus moara
CGCAAATTTGTGTATATCATATTTTCTTTCCTTTCTTTTTTTTTTTTTAATGTCCCTGGTACGTAGTGCTCACTTACAGAAGCATATTCGCTGTGGTAGATGTGGGCTGCGACTTTAAGATCGCCAGTAATATGTTGTGTATGTTTGTGAATTTGTGACGAATCTGCTGACGGAGGTGCAGCACATCTGCAGCTGTTCGGTAAGGAAACCAGTTAAATTGGAAACCAGTAGGGACACAACACTGGCCCCTAAAGACTCAAGCCCTGAACCCTCACTGACTTAACTGACGTCGGCTGTAAGTGATTGAGTGTGAGAGTCTGAAAGGGCTCCGGATGCTACAAATAGGAATGGGACAGCNGGCTGCAACCGATCCCATTCCTTGCAACAGAGGTATTCCTCTTCTGTGGACATTGGGGTACAGCATTCACAGGTAACGTTACATCACCGATCTCCAGAGCTAAAGCCTTGCAGCAGCCATTCCTCCTCTGTCGTCCTGGTTAGAACATGAAATAAGAAAAGCACAGATTAATAGGGAAAGTGTGGTAGCCATTTTCTTCAATGTAGAAAAGGCGTATGATATGATGTGGAGGGAAGGATTATTAATTAAACTAAATAAATTGGGGATTAAAGGACCAATGTACCGATGGATCAAGGATTTCCTGTGTGGAAGACTGATTCAAGTAAGAGTAGGAAGGCACTACTCTGGAAATTTTGTTGTTGAAAATGGAACACCTCAAGGTAGTATAGTGAGTCCTTTGTTATTTTCTATTATGATAAATTATGTTTTTTTAAGTTTAGAGAAAGGAATGGGATTCTCTCTTATTGCGGATGATGGGGCGATTTGGAAGAGAGGTAAAAATTTGGAATTTATTGTAAAGAAACTACAAGAGGCTATTGTTAAAATAGAAAAATGGTAATTTAACTGGGGGTTTAAGTTTTCTGTTGATAAAACAAAGACAATGTTCTTTCCGAGAAAAATAATTGATAGCAATGTAAAATTGAAATTATATAATAAAGAATTAGAGAGAGTGAAACAATTTAAGTTTTTTGGATTGTGGTTAGACGAAAGAATGACATGGGCAGCACTCATTCAGAAAATAATCGACAAATGTAAGAAAGTATTAAATATAATGAGATGTTTGGTTGTGAATGGGGAGCAGAGAGGACAGCACTGAAAACGATTTACACCGGACTAATAAGATCTCATTTAGATTATGGGTGTGTAGCATTTGGTTCTTCAGCAAATACATCCCTCAAAAAGTTACACAGTATTCAATATCAAGCTTTAAGACTATGTTCAGGTGCCTTCAGAACAACCCCAACATCAGCATTACAAGTGGAAATGGGAGAAATGCCACTAGAGTTAAGACGAGGACAGATGTCTCTAAGTTACTGGGCTAATCTAAAAGGGCATAGGGACAGTTGAGCACAAAGAAAGAACTAGAAATAACAGAATTAAACATTAGTCCTACAGTTCCACTCTCAGTAATCCATTCATGGATACTTCCTGATGCTGAAGTAGACCTTACATTGCTTAACAAAAAGAACAATGATAAAAATGTTATGTTACATTCACAAGTAATACAGAACTACATAGGAAATAAATATTACAGTTTTGTTCTTATTTACACAGATGCCTCAAAGAATACAGATAACAGAGTTGGCATTTCAGTCATAGTTCCAGAGTTCAGAGTTAAAGTTTGGAAAAGAGTCAGCGATGGACTCTCAGTATACACTGGGGAGATGCTGGCAATTTTGTTAGCTATGCAGTGGGTGGAAGACACAAGACCATTGAGAGCTGTAATATGTTCTGACTCTAGTTCATCATTAACCAGCTTGAAGAACAGCCATTCAGACAGCAGACCAGATGTTTTAATAGAGATACAACAAACACTACACAGGATTCAAAGGATGAGACTGACTGTGACACTTGTTTGGAAACCAGCACACATACAGTAGGAATCAAAGGAAATGAAATAGCTGACAAATATGCAAAGGAAGCCACAAGAACAAATCAGACTGACATCACAGTACTTTTCAGTAAAACAGAGATGAAGACTACAATTAAGCAGAAGTTGAAAGGAATGTGGCAAAAACAGTGGGAAGAAGAAAGAACAAGAATCTAGTTTTATGGAATTCAAAGGAAAGTAGGTGTGATGAGAAATACGGTTAGAAACCGAAGAGAAGAAACGTATATCCAGGCTACGTTTTGGTCACACAGGATTAAACAGCACTTTATTTAAAATAGGAAAACATAATACAGGAAGTTGTGAATTTTGTGGACAAGAAGAAACAATAGAACATGTCATGAAGTACTGTCCAAAATATGAAAGAGAGAGAAGGGAACTGAGACTGAAATTGGAAGAATTAAAATTAAGGTTGGATTTGCATGATATTTTACAAAGAAGTTCTAGAGAGAAATGCTATTTATTTTTGTTTCAGTACCTTAGAAGAGCGAAATTGATGGAGAAAATTTAATTTATTCGTATTCTTTTTTTTTTTAATTCATTTTTTTGCATTTTATTTATTGATTTATTTTTATTTAACGTTCAGACAAAGAGTAGTTACTAGATATCCCGATCCACATTCCATACCAGTTGGTGGCGGTAATGCACCATAATGTTGTTTGCCAACTGCCACAAAACTCTAAAGAAGAAGAAAAAGAAGAGAGCGGAACATCCTGTCAGCCGAGGGGTTTCCCATCTGTGCTGCAGAGAACCGCAGCACTTCCATGGACTATTACACCCAGACGGCCCCGGTGTTTCCTCCACAGGCTCCACTTCACTCAGTTGCCCGACAAACCCGCTGCTTCTTCCCACTTTAACCTGAATAACAAATCAGGGCTCGGTGCTCCGGTTAGTGATGGTGTGATGAAGCCCCGTGAATGTGTCAAATCTTTCAGGCCGATTGTATGGAGGTAGATTTGTTCCATAACTATGTGTGTGAACAGATCAACAATCTGTGTGTAAAGGTGCAATCTGTAAATATAAAACCCCTTCCACAAATACAAAAAAGATTTGTAAACTCACTCAGTATAAAACGAATCTGCAAATACACAAACACATTCCACAAATAAAAAAATATCTGTGACTACATTAAATTAATTTGCAAATAAATGAAAAGCATTTGTGAATATCTTCCTAACAGTTACAACTTTCCAACAGGCATTTGTGAACTCAGTTTTTATTTGTGAATCGAAAAAACGTTTGTGAATCTCAGTTCTAGGTGTGTGGATTTGCTTTTTATACACATGGAGTTTTGAAACAAACTTTCCGCCGGTCCAAACGAAAATGCACTCGTATCACTTGGCCATCTTCGGATAGCACATGATCACCCAGCTGATGACGTCATGTCCGCATGTCAAAGTAAGAGCATGCAGTCTTTCTATGTGATGTTTTTTTTTTTTTTTCTTTTTTTTTTTTAATAATCAGCAATAAGTAACGTGCATTCATTGTTTTATGTTAATGTCAACGTTGAGTATTAGTGTGTGTTGATTTGTTCTATGTATATTATCTGGCACACACTTTTGTATACATTTCTGTTTGAGTATCAAAGGCACGACCATGCTTGTGGACAACGTTCAGTTCTCTAAAGCAGTGGCTTGGCTGCTTCTTCAGTTGGCAGTTATCAGCCAACTCATCCTTTATATTTTTCATGTATTCTTTCGAGTAGGATTAAAGTCACAAAGCACTTCACATCTTATAATTAGTGTACGCTTACTAATGTAGTTGTAATGTCTGTGCTGACTGCACCGGGTTTAGTTAGGTTACATCGTTTCAGTGAGGTTACGTTAACTGTTGTAAGATATGACAAGTGGCAACAGCCTGGTTAAGGTCTTTGATAGAACAGCTGTTGGTGTTGGTAGCTCTTTTTGTTTAGAAATGTCATATTGTAGTTTTATTGGTCATTGTTGATATGTAACGGCATCTGTTCCCATGGCAACAGTAAACATTCATGTTGCGGGCTGGGGGGGACGAAAGCAGGGTGCAGCATTTTATACTGTGTAAATAGACCAGATGTAAACATGTAACATTGTTTCATCTAATATCCCGTTAATGTTAAATTTAACATTCAAGGTTTTCACATCAAATTAAATAACCATTGGCTGTACTTCCACAGGTGGATCTGCCCCGCTGTCACCTATGAATTGTAAAGCTCTCCGTCGTCTTGTGTTTCTTTCAGGAATAGGTGGGCACCTTGGATAAGAGCCATAAAAAACATAGTAGTAAAAATAGTGGAAAAAGTATTCCCATATTTCACCTAAGTAATGCCATATACCAAGGTGAACATATACTTTGTTCTAAATAACAGTCATGGATTCAGAAATAATGAATAACAGTATATTACCATCAAAATATAATTAAAATAGCAACATTAACAGCAGTCATTATGAATACTATTGCTTAAGAGTCATAGGCTGTATCATGTTAGTGGTCTAACATTACTATATTAATTCATTAATGGTTAAGATTAATTTGTTTTCTATACTACTGACCTCAATTAAATAAAGCCTGTCATAATTAATTAGTTGCTTTTTAATTAAAATGTAAAAATTTAGCGAAATTTTAAATTAGAATGAAAGAGGAAATAAATTAAATAACTTTAGAACGTTAAATAACTATATATTTTACCTCTTATAAAGTAATGTTAGGGTACATGTCACATTAGTGTCACGATGTGATAAAGATATATAACACCCATCCTCTTGCGTCTTGTCATATCCTCTTTCACCGTTTTGACAGGTGTAACATTATCAGGCAGCGATGTTGGCGATGCCATATTGTTTTTGTTGTGGTTGTTGTTGTTGTTGTTGTTGTTGTGGTTGATAGAGCATGCTACATGGCGAGCATCATGCAGTTTTCATCTCTCTTCCGCCCCCACCTCCCCAAACTTTATCGAAAAAATGCATTTACAAACTACAGGTATAATGTACAAAACTAGGATCAAGTGCCTATTAAATAAAACAGACAACTGAAATAGACACTAACTTGTAATACAATTAAATACAGTAAAAGAAAAAGGTTAACTTAATGGCTTGGGGCTTTTCTTGTAAATTATATGCTTTAAATTAAAAAGTTTCACCGCTTTTTTTATTAGCTTGGTGCTTTTATTTTGACGGAAAGGCACATCCATCGAATTCCGGATCCTGTCTCTCTCGCCCTGGTTCTGGTTGCTTACCAAAACGGCCACTAAACGGCCCCAGACTACAGGGGCCTATTGCACAAAACTAGTATAAGGGATTAAGCCGGGATATCTTGGTTATCCTGGCTCAACTTATCCGTGATCCCGTTGCACAAAAGCAGGATAGTGGAAAGCGGGATATGTTATGACATAAGTTACCATGGAGATTTATTCTGTGGAGCTAGCCTGCTCCAGACCAGGCTAAGTTCCAGGATCTATTTAATCTCATCCCTTATCTCAGTCAGCAGTCACCACAAACGGAAACCAGTAGTTATTCCACTGCCCACTGCACATTGTTATCACATTCAACCAGACCCACTGTCATTATTTAAACATCTGTGATCATTAATTGCAATCATTTTAGATAAAAGATGATTTTAGATGATTTTGCAATCATTAGATAATTTACAGTTTCCCATAGACTATATATAAAGAACACATCCCATATAAATAAAAATACACATCAAAGAGTAACATGATGTTCCTTTATTTTATTTATTTATTCTTTTTATTTAACCAGGCAAGTCATTAAGAACAAATTCTTATTTACAATGGCGGCCTGGCAAAAGGCAAGAGCCTCTTGAGGAGAAGGTGACAGGGATTAGAGGGGTATCAAAAGATAAAAGAAACAGCAACACATGCAACGTGCACCACATAAAAGACAAACAGCATAAA
>NC_065520.1:3223011-3225667 GCF_006386435.1 Epinephelus moara
CACTATTGTTTAAATTTCTTATATTTTCACATATTTTTCCTCTCTTGCAAGGAGCACCTGTAACATAAATAATTTCCCCTCGGGGATCAATAAAGTATTTCTGATTCTGTACTTTGCAACAAATTAGACAACAACAAGAGGTAAAATATTTTATTAGACATTAAACAAACACCAACAAATCCCTTGTTGCCTGGATGGCTCATTCTCTGGAGTCCCATTTGTAGGTAGTAATACATAGCGACCCTTATTCAATCTGAACTAGATCTTATTAAGGCTAATTAGGTATAAATTACAGCAAAACCGTACTCTAAATTAAAGTCTGCACCGTTCCGCCTTATTCAACCGGAACTAGATCTTATTAGAGGCTAATTAGGTATAAATTACAGCAAAACCGTACTCTAAATTAAAGTCTGCACCGTTCGGCCATATTCAACCTGAATTAGATCTTATTAGAGGCTAATTAGGTATAAATTACAGCAAAACCGTACTGTAAATTAAAGTCTGACCGTTCGGCCTTATTCAACCTGAACTAAATCTTATTAGAGGCTAATTAGGTAAAATTACAGCAAAACCGTACTGTAAATTAAAGTCTGCATCATTCCGCCTTATTCAGCCTGAACTAGATCTTATTAGAGGTTAATTAGGTATAAATTACAGCAAAACCGTACTGTAAATTAAAGTCTGCACCGTTCCGCCTTATTCAACCTGAACTAGATCTTATTAGAGGCTAATTAGGTATAAATTACAGCAAAACCGTACTGTAAATTAAAGTCTGCACCGTTCCACCTCATTCAACCTGAACCTATTACCGAAGTGTATTATTCAAAGTTTTTAACAAATACAACAACCAATAAAAATTTCTGGGTAAGGGTTACACAGGAAGGTGCAACACCCCTTGACGCAGAGGCTCCAGAGATGAAGAGTTAATGTTGCCCCCCGTCCTCTTCTTGCTGTAGCATGTTTTAGGTGTTCAGCTGCATGTCTTTGGACATTATCTTCTGTTCCCTCTTTAAATGACTTCAGGATGGCGTCTGTAAAATTTGGAAGACAAAAAGTGTTAGCAATGCATAAGCAATCTGTAAGCCATGCACTTGAGCACACTGTCTGCATAAATATATAGCTCCATTAGCTGCATAACAAAGCTAGAGAAACTACATTATACTACCTCAATCAAATACACATATTGAAAAACGCTGCAACCAGCAAAAGAATCAAACATCTAAGATACTTCGTATGTCAGGGTTCAATATAACATTTCTTCCCTACTTCCCTACTATTTTCACTGGCCTGGCCACTAAAAAAATGAAAATAACTTCTTTTTTTTCCCCCTAAGTTTTATTAATTTAATGATTTCATTTCACATTAATTTCATTGAAATAAATTCACATCAATTGTACACATTTCAGATAATAACAGACTAATCATAATTTATCAGAGAAGAGAATTTTGGACTGCATAGTGTGCCTGTATAAAAAGCAGGCTATATTAATTTTTCAGATATTTACTTTCTAATTATTATCATCATCATCATCATCATCGTCATCGTTTTCATTATCTATATTACTCTTATTCTTATTACAACAACATTTTGCATCTTCTCTTATTCATTAATGTAACTAAGTAGGCATTCTGGGCTTGTATGATCTGTGTTTTTCAGTATACGACACTTGAGAATTATTTTGAAGAAACTTATTTGTAAGGATTGTTAATATTCATGTTCAGTTAATGTGGTAAATATTTTGTTAAAAGAAGACTGTGCATTTCATTTCAATATTTGAGTTTGAGGTAATAAGTATACAAATTTATTTCCAAGTAAAATGCTGTTGTATTAAAAGGGACTTCACTACCCAGAATGCTCGGGGAGAGGCAGCAATCTTTGTCAATCGTTCTCTGTCTATAATTTTGCGCCCTACTTGAGCCATGCCCACTTCTATTTATTTTTCACCCCTCTCTCCAGTTCTGCTGTATTAACACTGGGTTTAATATATTTTGCTTCCATCTCTCTGCCCTGCTCTACTCTACTTCAACGCTACTTAGCTCTCTCTCTACTCTACCAGTAGACTATCACATCCACCTGTTGCACAAAACACACACAGCAGTGTTTACCCTAGGATGGAGTTGTAGCAGCGGAGGTGAAGCACACGCATGAAAAATAATAATAAAAAAAATAATTTTAACTTTTTGTATGCTTGCAAAGCACAGCCTGCTAGGATGTTTCTGTGTATCTACTGGCACCAGAAGGGCTCTTTAGGACTAAGTACATACAGTACATGTGTGCACAGTATGAGCAGGTGAAATGTCTGTCTAGCTTACATATGAGGTGTCTCAAGATTTAGGAACATACAATTTTATTGAATATAATAAAAGTATAAAGTGACTTGACATGCTGCCGTTTTGTGCTATGACCTATTTAAGTGCTGGAAGTTGTTATTTACGTGACAACGCTTGAACGCAACACAAGCTCAGCATGAGTGCTGTGCTGCGCTGCTGTGCGAGCAGCATGTTTGTCTGTGCCTAACAGCAGTCTCTTGATGGTTATTTACACAGTGTCCATAACAATAAGTTTGTCAGCTGACAAACTGCACCGGGCTCGGGGTCAGGTTTGGTCAGGAAAATGCGGCCTGAGCCGCTCTAGCGTGCTCACCTGTGTGTGTGG
>NC_065520.1:3225703-3236650 GCF_006386435.1 Epinephelus moara
GCAAAATAATATCAATGGGGGCTGTGGGCAGGACATTGTTACACAGCGTGTGCCTGTGACTTCAAGCAGAGAGACCGCTGCATCAGAGCAGAAGGAGCACGTTTTAAAATACATTCATTTTATCAATTAGTTATTAACTTTTACTATTTTTAGCAACTTGCCCGATTGGGCAAGTGAGTTGTTAGTTTACATGCCGGACCTTGAGTTTTACTTGCCCCGGGCAATCGGGCAGTCGTTATTGTTGAGCCCTGGATGAGGTTTGATTTTAAGTCCAGGGTCTCATCCATTTTTAAGGTTTTAAGACGAAGGTGCGACAACTTGAATTAACTACGTTAGCATTAGCTAGCGTTAGCTAGCTAGCTTATTAGCTCCGGCACACACCCTTATCTGAGCACACACATACAGCCTCTGAACTTCGACAAAAAACACTGTACTTACTCTAAATAGCAGCGACTGCAACTCACTGTGTCTCTCCGTCAAGGTTACAATTATTACAATGCACCGACCGCAAGAATGTTCAGCTACTTACACAACATTTTGAAGCTTCTTCGCCGTCCTCCCGAGACACATCAGACTACCGATGAATCGATCTCTTCTTCTTCTTCTTCTTCTTCTTCTTGATGTTTTATGGCGGGTGGCAACCAACGTTAAGGTGCATTACCGCCACCTACTGTGTTGGATGAATCGATCTCCCCTCACACAAACTAGCATGGCGCTCTGTTAGGGTTGTCCCGCCCCTCCCTCCCCCCCCAAGCAATCAATACCTAAAGAAATTAACGTTTCCCTTGACTGACTAAGGAGAAGAGGAATAAAACTAAGATTGTAACCCTTCCCACGCAGAACCAGTGTAAAAACCTACATTTCTTATGTTGCCTTCAATGTCATCGTTGCCTTCAATGTCATCTGTAAATTACATTACTCCCCATATCAATAATCACAGGACTGAACATTATATATACAATAAAGCTCTGTCTGATTTGATAAAAAATACGGATTGTTACATGTCATTAGTGTACAGACCACAAGATTACTCAATTCATAATTCATTAATCATAAAAATAAGCAACAGGTTTATCGATTATGACAACAATCTTAAATTGCAGCACTATTCGTGTCACACATCGGAAGAAGAAAAGACGCATAGAAAGATCAATTTTGAGACTTTATTAAATTGTCTCTAACAGGAACTACATTAAAAACAAATGCAGGTCTCTATCACATTTTGATACAACAAAAAATAAAATAATAATATCATAAAATTGTATTTTAAATGTGGATTTTATTTTAACATTTAAACATTTATAACACAAACCTGTGAAAATGAGGGGGAAAAAATCAAGGGAGTAACTCCCTTTTCTTCTTCATGTCTTTTTTTTTTTTTTTTAAATTCTGGATGTTCATTAATGAACTCAGAGACAGCTGTGGCATAGTTGAGGAGCGTCTGCCCCTCTCCCCGTGGCGGTGCTTCCAGATCTGGTGCAGCGATGCTCAATTCAGTAATGGCTGCTGTGTTTTTCACTGTGGCTGGATCGATGCTGTATTTCTTTGCGGCCCATTTCATGCTTCGGCATTTCTTGTATTGGACCAGGAGAATGGAGTACCGCTGAATTACATCGTCCTCATCGATAACTACAAGACAAGAAATTCAACATAAGACAACTGGTAATTTTAATCACAGACAGAATAATATACTGTGAAGTAAATTGCTGGATAATATTAATTTGCAACAGTAATATTAATGCAAGTGGTTGTTCTGTTGCCAGTATCAGTAGTAGCTGTGGTGGTGTAGTAGTAGCACTTATGATAATGTCAAACAGGAGATGCTAATTTCAAATTTGTTGTTAAAGACCAAAAGAAACAGTGAAAAGGTTAAATAGTTGTGATCCAACAACATGAGATAGCTTGAGTAGTGCAGTCTTGGTGCTTATACGCTCTCTTACTGGCGTTTTTGGAGACCGAAACTGTTAAAACATTTTTAAAATTAATTTGCCCGCGAGATTTTTACTGGTACGGATGCTCATTGTAATAATGATAATGAGGCGCACGCTGACACTGCAGAGCGAATGGGCGGAGGTGGGACCAGGTCCGCTGCTGTCCCCCTCGCTTTCCCCCACTCTGCAGAGTGGGCTCTCCTGCTGAATCTCCTGACAGCCTGACAGCAGAGCTTTGCTGTCGGCAGGAGAGGAGTCCAACTGCAATTTACATGTATTAACAATAAAAAATGTGATACCCGGGTGATAACTCCTTTAATTGTCAGTCTGAACAAAGAAAGAACCACAAACAACCTTCTGCATTTATTATAAAGATTATTTTCCCTGTTAACTTTTATTATGGATCAAAGAGAGTCTGTTAGCAAGAAAAACTTCGTAAACATCAGTTGTTATTTCCATTCAGTCTCGTACGAGGCTGAAAATCCCTGATCGTCGGGTTTGATGAGTTACATCATTTCAATTTTCCCTGTAACTTTAAGACTAATAAATTTCCAGTGTTCAAAAGACACCATGACTATATTCTGGATTATTAAATAATGGTTTCACAATCATATCAATGAATATAGATGCAATTAATTGATAAGTAACATAACGTATTGTGTCTGAGCAGTATAAATACTGAGCAGTACAGTATAAATACGGAATGCAGGTTTTTATTCACGTGCGGCTGTTAAACAGGGTGCAGAGGAAACACTGCTGCTCTGCCAATGATAACTGTGCACCGTTGTTAGTACAGGTCACATGTGTGCGGATGTGGCACATAGGATATTTATAAATAATTGTCGGCTCATTTAAATATGTCCTTTTATATGTATACACTTATCTTGCATATTTACAAACACCCCCATTCCATTTTAAGCAATTTTTAGTATAAAAGACACAAAACCACCTGTGGGCTTACGCTGCATTCTTCATTTGGACAGTTACACCTGGACCAGTAAGCCACTGCAGATCAGTTGACTCACATTTGTATTCTTTAATTCTTGCTGAATAAATTATTTTCTCAAATATATTACCCCTTGAGTCAGCTGCACTCGGTGGGCATAACACAGACACAAACTCATCTAAAGTTGCTCCAGTTGTTAAAAAAGACTGACAGCTGATCCAGCTGTGATCAGCTGTAGCCGTCAGAGATGGACGTCGCTTCACGTGACGCTTCAGAGGAAAGGACGTCTCATGTCTCTAAAAACCACATTTACTCGTTCCTCGCTTGGTTTCCTCGCATCTCTTGCAGTGGGAGGGATTAATCCGCAAGGAAAGGAATCGTGGATGCAATTAAGAGACTTGAGACACACCTTTCGTGATTCGATGATGTCATCGCCCGCCTTTGCAACCTCTGACCCCTCACCCTCAACCCCGTTGAGTCTGACCTGGCATGTACACTACAGTGTTTCGAGTCTGTTTGAGTGGTTTCGTCTGGACGCAGATATTTCTCTAAAAGGCAGTGTGTTTACAGATGAACAAGGAAAATAGGATACAGACAGCTCCAGCTTCATGTGGACGTAGCCTGAATCTCTGATGTTTTGCTTTTGGTTTGGTGTTGATACCATGAAAACTGTGGGCAGGTTCAGCTTAGAAATTTGGGCAGAATAAGAATATTTAATATATCAGTTTAACTGCTATATAGCAATACCCCTAATAAAGATGCCAAACAAAAACAGTGCATAAATAGTGTTTTTTTTTTTTTTTTTTTGCTGCAGCAAGTACAGAATTAAGTTGGAATGGGTATGGTATATTGTATTTAGGGTTGAATTATTCATCAGTATTGAACATAAAGAACAAATAACATTCAAACTGTAAAAGACATGCAAAAAGCAGCACATACCTCTTTTGGGAAACTTTTCCTTCCTTTCTTGTGCTGTCTTTTCTTTTTCTTTTTCTCTGGAGAGGATTCACTGGAGGAAGAGGAGGAGGCGGAGGAGGTGGAGGAGGAGGAGGACTCCTTTTTGCGCTTGTGAACTACACAAAATACAATATTTATAGCCATTAAAAATGATACTTGTAGGGTTTGAAGCACAGGAGAACAGTACCAGAGTGGATTTATAACGAAAGTTATAAATGTGGCCAGATGGTTACATTAAAGGTTAAGACCAGGTTAATTTTTTAACCTTAGAATAAAAATGCCTCAAGCCTACTAAGGTGGGTGTTTCAGGTTTGTTACAAGATGCCACACTGGGTACTTGAGAGTAGTCACAGAGGGAAATAGGAGAGTTGTGTGAGTAGCCCATCAGCAAGCAGTGGTTAGCAATATAAGAGGGAATGTAGGCCTGTCATCAATGCTTAAAGGAGCAATAAACGAAATTCATCATTTCTAGATTGAAGGAATTAAAAAATTGCTATGTGAAGAACTAGAGGTGTAACTTCATCTGGAGTATAGCATGACCTCACACACCCTCTCTCTGTGTTGATCTCCAGTCCATTGTTTACAAGCCGGTCCGGCTGCACGTTCATGTACGTTCATGTGAATTTCCCCCCCCTCGAAGCCCTTGGCCCTCCCTCCCTATAAAAGGCTACAGCCAGTGAGCAATGGCAGCGCATATTTTCGAAGCGAAATGGCGGAGAGCGGAATGAAACGTTCACCTGAAGACGACCAGGATCCGACGTTACCTCTTAAGAAACAACGGTTGTTGGCGAAGAAGGTGCCGGATAAAGAAAGGGACAGAACCCGGATTAACATTGGCCTTGCATTTCCAAGGTGGAGAGCACTGTGAGAGCTAAAGAGGCTACAATCTGACTCAGAGCTAGCTCTTCTTCTCCTGGACAGGTACAACATGAAGTCAAATGTCTGTTTTAATTAGTGTTACAGTAACATTAGGCACATGTCGCTATGTCGATTCAATTAAATTTAATGTCACAATCGTAGCATGGGTTAATGTCCCAGCAATGGGTCAGGCATTACGGTTGTGTTAGGTGAGTAGCCCGGCAGCCCAGCTAACATTTGCAATTAGCATTGTAAAATGTAGCCCGGCGGGCAGCCTGGCGGCTGTGTTTAGCTATTTCCCTGCCTACTTCAATGATGATGGTACCTGTAATAAATGTAATATATTTGCTGAGATGGAGGCGAGGCTCAGTGACAAGAAGAGCTGATAGAAGCGCTCCATAGCTGTAAGTTAGCTCCAAGTTACTCAAGTAGCTGTAGCAGCTCTAGTGCTAACTCCAGGAGCTAATGCTAATGTCCCTACACTTCTCCGTGAGCCGGAACCGTGAGCCCGTGAGCCCGTGAGCCCGCCAGGCTCAGAGTAGGAACGTTTGTGTGGCAGCCGACTAGTGCTAACGCTAACAGGAAAGCAGGGAAATAGCTAAACACAGCAGAGACTGAGAGTGAGTGAAAGACATCGCTAACTGCTAAACTAAGCCAAACTAAGTTGGCTGTTTAGGTTTTATTTCCTCGCCCCTGTGGCGAGTGAATCTGCCTGTAGTGAAACCGGGGCTAACCGGTGCTTCCTCCTCAGGGTCCACTTCCCTCAGCTGCCAGCATAACCAGTTAGCCTCCGCTAGCTTCCCAGCTAACGTTAGCCCCAGCTCTCCGTTTGGATCCAACCGGAGCACCGAGCCCTGGTTTGTTATTCAGGTTAATGTGAGAAGAAGCAGCGGGTATATCGGGCAGCTGAGTGAAGTGGAGCCTGCGGAAGAAACACCGGGACCGTCTGGATGTCATAATCCGTGGAGATGCTGCGGTGCTTGGCTGCACAGACGAGGCAAGGGGTGGGGGGTGGAGAGCAGAGGTAGAGGGAGGAGTGGCTCATGACACACTTTGTTTTGGTCTACAGGCAGTGCACAACAGCAAACCTAGCAGTGAAACGATTTTGCTTTTTGCCCCTTTAAGGGTGTTATTTGTAGAATCTGACACAGATTTTTAACATTTATGGTTTAACTGGTCCCACACAAAAGTAGGGATGCACCGATCCACATTTTTTCACTTCCGATCCCAATACCTGAATTTGGATATCTGCCGATACCGATACTATTCCGATACCATTGCTCTGTTTGCTTTAATATAATTATTATTATTGTTGATTTTATATGAGGCTGTAATAAACTCCTCTCTACAGGCAAGTATGATATGTACATATGTATGCATGTATGTCCCAAAAGGCAACTTGAGGTAAGTATAAGGTCAGTGCAATATACACTATCAAAAACCAAAAAATACCTGTCATATTAATCTGAACAGTACAGATACATATCAAGTAGACCCTACTATGTAGTCGTGTTGTCACTGTACCAAAATTGGGACCCACGGTACAATACCAGTGAAAGTATCATGGTTCTGAGTAGTATCACGATACCACAGCAAAAATGAGGCAGATGTGCCTTTTGTCATTTATAAAAAGATAAATCACTTTTCTATAATACATCAATGATATTTCAATGGAATAAATTACTTATTGGCTTATTCATACTTCAAAAACAGCATCAATAAGTGATTAACATAGGGGGGATCAAAATAAAATAAATAAATAAAATAAAAATCAACCAGCCACCCTCCTCCCCTGACAAGTAAAGAATGGTCCCTTGAGTGCGGTGAGGTTTGTGGAAATGTGAACGGCTCGTTTCTCCTCTGACACTTCACATACCTGTGTGCCGCCATGTCTCGGCTGTTCAGGTACTTTTGGGCAGTCATGACACCACAAAGACTCGGTTGCCGGTGAGCCGTTATCTTGCGCCGCGGAGCACTATGGCCGCCGTATTTGACAGAATACATTCCTGTCTGTGTCTGTGACCCCCGTTCAACCCACAACTGGTGGCATTCACCGTTTGTTTCTGCTGCTGGTTGAAATCTGTACTCGCACAGCGTGCTCCTGAATGTTTTCTTTTGCTCGCACAAAACTATTTTTAGTCTCAAATGCGAGTAAAATGCTCGCACCGTAGAGCTAACTAAATCTAACCTACAAGTAAAAATAAATAAATAATAACATTCACTGCTTAAAGATACTCAATAGCTCAGCTAATACCTGAAATGTCACTGCAGCTGCAGCAGCATATGGAGGGTCCGTGAATTACGTTGGTATCAGAACCCGATACCGATACTGGATCGGATCGGCCCCATCCCTACAAACGTGCTATGAGGAACAATGAGTGAGGATACACAAAAGCTGCCTTTCGACTAAAAAGTCTTTTACCTGCGGAAAATACCGCCTCATTGGATTTCAGTTATGGATTGGACACTGGTTTTGGATTATATATTTCACGTCACTGGAAATTTATAACAGAGTGAAGATAGATGACAGATCAAACTCAACTGTATCACCCTCAAGGTTAATATTTGTTTTCCTGATTAACCATCCATTTAAAAATGTGTGCTCATGGTGGCCTGGTAGCTCAGTTGGTAGCCCGTTCACCCCATGTACTGAAGCTGTGAGTCCTCTGTGTCGGCCATGGGCTCAACTCTTGCCTTTTGCTGCATGTCATAACTGTACTCTCTCTCCCCCCTTCCTGTCAAATCTTCAGCTGTTCTATCCATATAGATATAAAATGTTGAAAAAATAATTAAAAATATCGCACTTCAATAACACATTTCTGACAGGCTTACATCCCCTCTAACACCTGCCTGCTGACAGGCTAACAACAGATTTTTTTTCAAAATATAAAACAATTTTTAATGACGACACATAATAAAATAAATAAATAAATAAAAAAATCATAATTATTTTCCCAAATTGGGGTTAGAAAACTTTGGATTATAGTCCTGAAAGAAACAATTAATATCTATCACATACCTCGTTTGTAATGTTTGTGTCCCTTTTTATTTTTTTTTACTTTCTGCGTGCCCTTCTTCTTCCTCTTTGGAAGCGGCGGCATGTCCTCAGAGGACTCAACTACGGACTCATCCGTCTCCATGTTAGAGTCCCTCTCGCATCTGGGTACTAAAATCAATAGTCTTATTAAACATACAGTCACAGTACATCCACACATTCCTATCTATCTATCTATCTATCTATCTATCTATCTATCTATCTATCTATCTATCTATCTATCTATCTATCTATCTGTCTGTCTGTCTGTCTGTCTGTCTGTCTGTCTATCTATGCATGAAACTTTTTCAAGTAACTTGCGGCTTTTATAAAGTTTTGCAACAAAAAATAATAATAATAATAATAATTACATAAAAACTGTGCAACAGCCACTGGCATTAATTTGTGTTATACAAGTTCTATGATATCAAATCTATATTTATTAGCTGCATTCTGTTGTCTTTACTTTCCCATCTATTGGAGATTACTTGAAATTAGATTTGTAATAATGCCCATTAAACTTTATAGCTAAAAACGGCTTGACATTGACTAGGAAAACAAAAATGTGTGCCCTGCTTTTACCTGACCTGGTAGAGGACACTGACCAAAAAAAGAAGTCAGTCAAGTGAGATTGCACCAAAATGGAAATTGAACGCGCACAGTTTACAGTAAATTTCCAAATACAACACAATGCAGGGATTACGGTGTGGTTACAAAATCCAACAAGACAGACATGATATAACACCTGGTCTCGCCTTGGCTCCATTAGGGTTGCAAAGGGGCATAAAATTACTGGTATATTTCCAGAAAATTTCCCTGATAAATTAAGATGGGGAATTTTTGAAATACTCCAAATTGGAATTATGGGAATTATTAGGAAATTATGGGAATGAGCTGTACAATTGGGGTGATTCAAACAAGCTGTATCGTATCTAAACATAAATATATACATCTTGTTTTGTCATAAACAGACAGCCCTTCAAAATAAAAATAAAAATTCATGTTTTTCATGACATTTCAACAGATTTATTTGTGAGTAGAACTTTAAAACTTTAATTCTTGTATTGAACAATAAATGTGTTTGAGGAATAGCATAGATAGATATTCAAGTGTGCTTGCATTAGATCTGGTTGTTTTAGCCAAGATTATGCTACAATATTTTCCACAACTATATTTAAGTTCCCTGTTAAGGGCCAGCCTTCAATTTTGTAAATTTCTGGTTTATTTTGGTTTATTTCCATATATTCCCATTTATTCCCATATATTCCTGTTTATTACCATATATTCCTGTTTATTCCCATATATTCCCATTTATTCCCATATATTCCTGTTTATTCCTGTTAATCCCCATGGAAAGTTTCCAACTTTGAAAAATCCTGGAGTTTTGCAACCTTACACACTGCATCCATGAGTTTCTTGCATTACATTGGAAGCCATACCGTGCACCGCGATTACTTATTTCCGCACACGTAGTTGTCCTATGTGAATACATGACGCTTTACTGTTTATACTTGTGTTCCACGTGGTCACAATGACCACATCGATCCACCTCCAGAGGTGGTTTCGCCAATCGGATCACAGTCTGTCCTCAAAGTGTCTTGGGTGCATTTACACCTGTACTTTCATGTGGTAAAGCACTATCCGATTGCAATCTGATCACCCAAAACGCATGTTAATGCCAGGTGTAGATGGGGTGTAATTCCACCAGGGGTCAGTCTCTACATGGCAGTGCAGCTGAACAGACAAATATGGCATCTGAGGAGTTACAGTTACAGTACCAACTAGTAAAACACACACTGTTGTCTCTGGGAGTATTTTTGATTTAGACCCAATGATAAAGGTAAACTAATAAACACTGCCACTACCGACTGGTCATAGGAGCATATCGCAGTGAGAGCAAGAGAGGTCGAGTGGTAATTATTGTCTATGGTTGCAGATAGTGATGGTGAATGTGTGCTAAGCACAGGTAAAGCTGAGCAGTGAGGTTGTCTGTCTGGCAGTATGTGCACAGCAAAGGTGCTGTAAATCTACAATTTAGGTTTGAGTTTGTCAGTTAATAAAAGCTGCAGCTTCTCAAGAACAGTGTGTGAGAGCAGTATCACTATGATAATCAGCTCAGCCTACATTAAGGCAGTACTACTGTACAGTAGGGATGTAACGATATGGAAAATTTGATATCTCGATTATAGTGACCAAATTATCACGGTAAATGATAATATTGCGATGTTTTTTAAGCGCTGTAAAATGTCCAAAAAATAGATACATTGAAATAACTTCACTAAATCTTGTAACTTCCTTATCATACTAAAATGTTAACAGCCAAAATCTTATATTAAAATGAAACTTTCACATTAAAGGGACAAGGGATTGGCACAGCAACAGAATTATTATTTATTTTAAATGAACAAAATATGTAAACACATTACAGGAACAAAGCTTATTTGTCTGGTGCATTTTAACAGTCAGCAAAATATCTAAACAATTTACATATTAATTATTTATTTATTAGCACAAGAGGAAAAATATATATAAAACAAAACAATGCAAGAGTAGAACAAAAGACATACAATGTATAGAATAGATAACACAAATGTGCAGGAGAAACCAACAAAACCCTAAGGGCAATGGTCATCGTTACACAGAATAATTCACACATTAGAAGTGTGCATGTGAGTGAAAGGAGTGCCTGTATGAGAAAAGGAGTGCATGTTCTCGTGTGTGTGTGTTAGGTCAAAACTGTGAGCAGTGAATTTAATTAACCTCATAAAACCGAGAGCCCCCATTAAGGCTCTCAGTTAAAGGTTAACACGGCAGCGTTTTATGTTGTTTCCTTGAGCTTATGTCGAGAAAGCATAACTGGCCGTCTATATCGATTCTAGCTCGCCATACAATAACCATAACAGAGATATTGGATGAAGGGAGATACCCAACTGTAGGCTTATCCAATGTTAAGAAAACAGTTACTCTTCCTGTCTCCTAAGTGGGCGTGGTTAGCTCTCCCTCCAATCAGAGCCTGTTCTCCCTCAACCCCAACACCGTGTTGAACAGAGGCTCTGTGGATGTCTGTGTATGCGGATCGAGAAGCAGGTGGAATGAAAATACATTCTTCCTATTATTGCAGCCTATTGTTGCACAAAGCTTGGGCATTTTTTATTTATTACTAGCGGTAAATAACTGTTTGTAAGCTAACTGTGATTTTACTGCCTGTTTATCAAGATCAC
>NC_065520.1:3237737-3241570 GCF_006386435.1 Epinephelus moara
AAACAACCAAAAACAATAAATAAAATGAACTGGCGATATATTGAGGTCAGCAAAATTATTGAGTTCATTTTCATTTATTGTACGATTAATTGATTTATTGATTATTGTGACAGGACTAGACAGCGGGCAAACGCTCTACCAAATAAATAAAACAAAACTGAGCCCTTAGTATGAATATCTGATGATAATAAAATTCGTTGCTCGAGGTCTCTAATGTCAGCAGTCTGTCCACTGTGGATTTTAAAGCCCTACAAAACTGGTTGGCACTGTGAAAACGTAGGATATTGTGACCACTCCATACTATGTCCATTTGTCAGTGGAAGGAATCTTTAGAGTTTTGGAGATTCTGGCTAATTATCTGAAAGGCAAACTTAACCGTGATGTTACTTGCCAAAAGATTGAAACTGCCCAAAGTCGGTACAGCTCTTTTAAAATATCTGCTGAGTGTAACGAGGTGGGTGAAATGTATGATCCACAAGTTTGGCCAGAAGGGACCTTTGTACGGCGTTTCTATGANAAAGGCAAACTTAACCGTGATGTTACTTGCCAAAAGATTGAAACTGCCCAAAGTCGGTACAGCTCTTTTAAAATATCTGCTGAGTGTAACGAGGTGGGTGAAATGTATGATCCACAAGTTTGGCCAGAAGGGACCTTTGTACGGCGTTTCTATGAAGCACGCAAAGCCAGGGTTACTGCAGGGCCAGTGGATGTAAAAACTCTTACTACTACAACGGATGTGCCTGAGGCTGGGGCATCTGCTGCAGTCTAAATATGATCTTGTTTTATGACTATCAGAGCTGTGTCATATAATGTGTGTGGTTTGCGCTTAGGACAGAGTGCTGCGGACAAAGCATGACGCATTGTTATTGATAAGCTTCTGGAGGATGTTGATATCTTGTGTATTCAAGAGACCTTACTCGCCAAACAAGATCTAGATAAACTGAACTCTGTTAATAGTGAATTCCATGGGGCAGGGGAGTCCACAACAGGTTTAAGTATGGGAATACAGCGTGGCAGAATATCTGTAGGAGTGGCCATCCTTTGGCGCAAGAGGCTTGATCCACTGATCAGTGCGATTAGGCTGGAGGCGGACTGGTGTATAGGAGTTAAAATTGTATCTAATATTAATGTTTTGTAATTTTAAATGTGTATACTCCTTATGAATGTTATAGAAATGAGGATGAATATCTGAACAGGCTCGCATTCCTTTATTAAAGAGAGTGCACATACATGTATATTTTTCATGGGTGATATGAATGCTGATATTTCAGACAATAATTCTCTATTTGGTAATCATTTAAGTCAGTTCTGTCAAGATAACAAGCTGGTTTTATCCAGCAAATTGCTACTCCCAGCAGATAGCTTTACATATACGAGTGAAGCATGGCTTACTACATCCTGGTTGGATCATTGTATATGTACAGCAGATGCTCATGATTGCATAGAGAAAGCTGAGATCCTGTATAGTTTGGCTGTAACAGATCACATTCCTGTCTCCATGATACTAAATGTTGCAAATTTACCTGAGTTGACCAGCTAAGATAATTATGAACAAAATGGGAAATTAGATTGGTCAAAGCTTACAAAAGATGATATCTGGCATTACAACTCACTAACAGAAAAGGGCTTAGGTAATGTTGACATACCACTTGAGGCTATTTTGTGTGGTGACATAAACTGTAAGAATCAAAGTCATGTTAGCGATTTATGTGAAATGTATGATAAAGTAGTGAACTGTCTAAATAACAGCAGTAGATTATTCGACCAAAAAAGGGTTAAACAACATAATTTCAAACCAGGTTGGAATGAATATGTGTATGAACTCCATGCAGAGGCCAGAGAAGCTTTTAAAAGCTGGGTGTTATCAGGAAAATCCAGGAATGGCCCTGAGTGTGAACACAAGAAATATGCAAATGCTAGATTTAAGTATGCTGTACGCTTTATTAAAAGAAATGAACAGGCCATGAGGGAAAATTCCACAGCTAATAAGCTACTGCAGAATAATGTATACGACTTCTGGAAAGAAGTTAAGGTTATTAATAATAGTAAGATGCACATGCCATCTAGTATTGAGGGGGTCACGGGATCTGAAATAATTGCTGAACTATGGAGAAATCATTATAGAGATATTTTTAACTGTGTTAAGAGTGACAAATTTAATGTTGGTGTTGTTCTTAATAAGGATGGTGTGGTTATCACACCTAATGAAGTGAGTTCTGCTATAGAGAAATTGTCTGTGAATAAAGCATGTGGTCTGGATGAAATAACAGCAGATGCTGTGCTATGCTAGCCATAGAGTATTAGTGGCACTTGCTATGTGTTTTTCTGGGTTTTTAATGCATGGCATATTACCTGACTCTATGCTGTCTGTCTTGTTAGTGCCGATAGTTAAAGACAAAACAGGTAAGATATCTAGCATAGAAAATTACAGACCAATTGCCTTGGCTAGCATACTGTCCAAAGTATTAGAACAGATTCTTTTAGATAGGCTTCAAGCTTACTTAATAACTAATGATAACCAATTTGGTTTTAAAAATAGACACAGGACAGATTTGTGTATATACACTCTGAAGGAGGTTGTTAGTAAGTATAGTAGACATAACACTCCAGTGTTTATGTGTTTTCTGGATGCATCTAAAGCATTCGACCGTGTCAATCATTGTAAATTGTTTTTAAAATTGCAAGAGCGAGGGGTCCCCCCATATCTGATAAGGATCTTGCATTTTTGGTATTTACATCAAAAGATGCGGGTCAAATGGGGTAGAACCACATCTGCATCCTTCCCGGTGACCAATGGCGTTCGACAGGGCGGAATACTTTCACCTGTTCTTTTTAATATATATATGGACGATCTTTCTAAAGAGTTAAAAGCATGTAAGACTGGATGTATGGTAGGGGAGAGTCTCATCAAACATCTAATGTATGCTGATGATGTAGTTGTCCTGTCTCCTTGTAGTGCTGGTTTACAACAACTGCTCAGAGTGTGCTCGGGATATGGTGTGCAGTTCGACATTAAGTTTAACTCTAAAAAGAGTGTTGTGATGATTTTTAAAACTAAAGAATACCAGAAGTTGAACTTTCCGTTGTCCCTTCTGTCTGATCAAGTACTAAATGTAGTGAATAAGGTAAGATACTTGGGTCACATCATCAGAGATGATTTATGTGATGATGATGATGTGCAGCGCCAGTGTTGTAAATTGTATGCGCAAGCGAACATGCTGGCACGCAAATTCCATATGTGCACTGATGATGTTAAAATAGCCCTCTTCAGATCTTACTGCACACCACTCTATACAGCATACTTTTGGTGTAGTTACAGTAAAGCAAAAATGAAAAAGCTTCAGGTGGCATATAACGATTAGAATACTGCTTAAGCTTCCAAGGTGTACAAGTGCGAGCCAAATGTTTGTGAGCAGTAATGTCCCCACTTTTTATGCATTGTTGAGGAATTTTATGTTTAAATGTATCTGTAGATTATCTGACTCAGATAACAAAGTTATCCAGGTCCAGGTGACACTAGATATTCTTCCTGTTTCTGGAAGCACTGGAGTAATCTCTCAAGACAGATTCGGCAATCTACATTGTAGAATCTGTCGGCAGCCCTGTGTGAAAGACGACTAGAGAGGGGGGGGAGGCTTTGAGTCTGAACGATGCTGCGCTTTAGCCAATCACAATGGAGGGGGCGCGGCCGAGACGTGCAGGTGTCCCCAGGAAATGTGTACCTACAGAAACAGCAAGCTCCGCGTCCATAGCGACCGCTCCAGTAATGCCGTCTCGTCAACGTGAAAAAATTTTTTTTTCCAGCGGATGTCTGAGTTACAACATGATTGAGC
>NC_065520.1:3243677-3250598 GCF_006386435.1 Epinephelus moara
TTGTCTCTGGGAGTATTTTTGATTTAGACCCAATGATAAAGGTAAACTAATAAACACTGCCACTACCGACTGGTCATAGGAGCATATCGCAGTGAGAGCAAGAGAGGTCGAGTGGTAATTATTTTCTATGGTTGCAGATAGTGATGGTGAATGTGTGCTAAACACAGGTAAAGCTGAGCAGTGAGGTTGTCTGTCTGGCATTATTGTGACAGGCCTAGACAGCGGGCAAATGCTCTACCAAATAAATAAAACAAAACTGAGCCCTTAGTATAAATACCTGATGATAATGAAATTCATTGCTCAAGGTCCCTAATGTCAGCAGTCTGTCCATTGTGGATTTTAAAGCCCTACAAAATCGGTTGGCACTGTGAAAACGTAGGATATTGTGACCACTCCACACTATGTCCATTTGTCAGTGGAAGGAATCTTTAGAGTTTGCCTATTAATCAATGCCTAGGTATATACATTTGTTTTGAGATTGAGAAAGTGGATTTATTGATGTACACCTACAAACCTTGTGGAAATTAAAATTTAAACTTGTTAAAAACAAAACAAAACAAAAACAGTGTAACTGAAGTGAAAAGTGGATAACACAAAATTTTACAGCATCACTCTACCTTCTAAGTTTGCAGCTGCTGGTGGCTTGAGTTTATTGAGCACTGCACTATGGAGCTTGTCTCTTTTTTTCTTGAGATGCTCAATTGCTTCCTCCAGCTTTCTATTTGCTTCCACAAAAGTGGGTGCAAGAGCTGGCATCTGTGGTCTTGCAACACCTTGAACAACGACAAAGATCCAGATTACAGAGATTAAACAAGAAAAATCAATTTTAAGAATCATTGTCTAGTCATTATTTCTAAATGACATAAATTTTACTTTTATTATAAAGTTATATAATCTACAGTATTATCATTCACGTAATTGTAACTTAATCTAACTGTGACCACATTTTATAAATTCAGGACAATGAAGCTTATCACCCTTAATAAGCCCAACAAATCTGCTTTTCTGACATTTTTTATACTAGCCAAATTTAAAATGATTGAAAAATACTAGTGTAGCCTGAAAATGGCATTAGAAATAGGCATGACCAGCCTGTTTACACTTTTTCAAACACAGAGAAAGCTACATTTACATCATGTATTCTTTGAAATATATAGACAAGAAAGAACTATGCCCAAATTCAATACTATATTGAAAAAACTTTTCACTACCTCATCTTTCATTATGTCTTGTCATTTTGTATGGGGTGAATTCACCTAATGTGGGACATTTTTTGCAATTCAGACTTCTGGTCTATATTGCGATATGAAGCAAACACTTTCAATATACATCCAGTACCATTCTGAAATCCCCAGGTTGTGATCTAATAAAATCAAAAGAAAAAATACTGATATTACATTCCTAAAAGAAATGCTATACATATCAAAATTCTGATTGCCAAGTTGTCTCGGGCAGTCAGTATTTCCTAATGTGGGACAGTCATTTTCCTAATGTGGGACACTGAAAGGTCTGTTTAAAAGTCACCTTAATTCACATAATAAATGCTAATTTTCAAACGTGTCTGTTTATTAAAATAACCTTTCATGTTATTGCTATTAATGGCAAATCAAACAACAGCAAATAAAATAGATAGGGTTGTAATAGTGCTCCATGTTTTATTCCATAGTAGTCTACACACCTACACACCTTTAACCCTGCGTTGTAGCATGGATTTTGGGACATTTCAGGCCCTGCAACCTCAGTTGTGGGACTCCACCAGCCCCAGCAATCTCTCTGAACTCTGCTATGGCTCCCCTCATTCTGTCTTCCCTCCGCTGGTTGAGCTTTCTTTCCCTTCTTTCTTTCTTTCCCTCATTTCATCTCCCTGCCTTACTCGCCTTTGCCATTGTGATCTGAAATGCATTCCATTTAATTAATCAGTAATGTGATATCCTGTGCTAACTTCTGAATTTAAACATTTATCATGAACATTATTTAAAAAAGTCAATAGTTAGAAACAAAAAACTCCTAAACCATTTTAGCATTTGATACAATGATACAGCAACTCCCAGTTATTGAAAAACGTTTGCTCTTTATTTAAAATATCCCAAATAATGCATTATAACAATAAAATCATGTAAACAACCATTGCTATTGCTCAGTATATTCAACTACACACAGTTTTGCCTAACAGAAGCACATTTGGAGCTGTCCCACATTAGGCAAACCATCCTGTCCCACTTTAGGGAGACATGTTTCCTAAAGTGGGACGGTAGGAATTTTGATTGAAATTCTAAATATTGATAATATTTACACCACATTAGGATATTTTGTGATGCATAAACATATTACAAACACATTCTGATAAACAATTATCAATACTGTTGTTTTTTTAAGAAATGTATGCCCTTAATATCAACTTTGTCTGAACACTATGTCACTAACCTCTTGGTGGTCTTCACACAGAGTGCTTCCTGTTTGAGGGCTGCCCCGCCCCAATAAATGATTGGACATTTCAGATGTCATGTAATTTTGATCATGTGATATCACAGCTTGTGTGAGCCCACAGTTACATTAACTTTCTTTTGCTAGGGGAAGACCTATCCCTGCTTAAGCTTAAGTGTCCCACATTAGGCAGTGTCCCACATTAGGCGAATTCACCCTATCTATATCCTATTGTGTGCAGTTGGCATTTGAATTTGGCTAACTTTCAAGTTCCGCAAGCAGGTAGCTTTACAACCAACATGGCATACCAGCTAAAAACGGTATGCTAACTTGTACGTGTTGAGATGCCCCGCCAGCTTTGGGATGAGAATTGTTAATGCTTTAGTCTAACAATGGTTTTATAACTGCAGGCGCACCCCACAACTACGGCTTCAGCATCCGTTGCACGTGCTATTAGAGCTGACAGACTCCAGTGTGTGATCATTTCAGTGTAAAATAATTAGGTCAAAAACAATTTAATATACTGCAAATGGGGTCCACTCATAATTCCGACATCCCATTATTCTGACAACCCATTGTTCCGAAAATGGCCCATTGTTCCGAAATCTCAATGTTTCGACATCTCATTGTTCCGACCATATTAAACCCATTGTTACGAAGTCACAACAGTCTGGTTAGGTTTAGGCACAAGAACTACTTGGTTAAGGTTAGGAAAAGATCATGGTTTGGGTTAAAATTATAACTTTCAAAATCGTTTCTACTTCCTCAAAACAGGGCGACCGTTGTCGTCATGGCAACAGTAAACAACACAACAACAATGGGTTTAATATGGTCGGACCAAGGGGATGTGGAAACATTGAGATTTCGGAACAATGGGTAATTTTCGGAATAATGGGATGTCGAAATAATGGGATGTTGGAATTATGACATGGCACCCTGCAAATACAAGTTGTTGTTTTTTATCCCCCCCTCGACTGGTCGATTATTGGTCGAAATTTTAGGATTTTAGTCAACCCACATTTTCTTTGGTTCACTACAGCCCTAAAAGAAAACAATTGTACAATCAAAATAGTTGAAAAGAAGATAATAAGATACAGGTGGGTTTTGCTGAGGTGGAGGTGACAGGAGGAGCCCCTGATGCAGCTGCAATATCTTTGGATGACCCAAGATTTGCAGGGATGAGATTGAGAAACCGAAACAGAGCATCTGAAGAGAGGAGTATGTGACACCATTCGATATTAGTCTAATAATAATAAGATTCCAAGAATAAAATGAAATGAAATGAAATAATAAAAAATGAAAAACCTAAGAGATACATGCATGATGTTCACTGTACTGTACATGTAGCCTATATATTCACTTTTTTTTCTGATATGCAAATTACATTAGATTCAATGTTATTGTCTTTACAGTGAAATGCTGTTTTGGATCATGCAAAGAAGCAGTAAACTGCAGTATAATATAGCATATGAGAATGTTCAGTTATGGAGTATTAACATTAATTATGTTGGGGCGTCAGTGGCTTAGTGGTAGAGCAGGCGCCCCATGTATAAGGCTGTTGCTGCAGCGGCCCGGGTTCGACTCCAGCCTGATAATGATAATAATGATGATGATGATGATGATGATGATAAAGATGATGACTGTAAGGAAAAAATGTTATGTTGAACCCTGTGCATACATTATGTACATGTCATACTTGCCTATAGAGAGGAGTTTATTACAGCCTCATATAAAATCAACAATAATGATAATAAAAAGTTTATTACAGCCTCATATAAAATCAACAATAATGATAATAAAAATATTAAAGCAAACAGAGCTCTGGTATCAGAATAGTATCGGTATCGGTGGATATCCAAATTGAGGTATCGGGATAGGATCAGAAGTGAAAAAATGTGGATTGGTGCATCCCTAACAAATTTCAGACAATATGAACTGTAACACCAAACAACAAGGAAAAGAACAGGGTACCCGCGGATCCTTGAAAAGTCTTAAAAAGTCTTAAATTCATGTATCTAAAAGTAAGGCCTGAAAATGTCTTAAATTCATTAGAAATGTCTTAAATTGGTCTTAAATTCATTACTCAAAGGTCTTAAAATTGTTGCTGAAGGAATATTTAATCTGACTTACTTTCTTTTCTTTTTTTTATTCTCACGGCACTTTTCTGTGAGTGTCCATGCGCCGTCCAATAACGGCGCGCGCTGGTGGTAGCACATACACAATGAATGGGTTCGTCGGCGGAGGTCTGCGCTTTGCGCGCTCTGTGTGAAAAGGGCTTAACGGCACGCGCTGGCCACCTGGCTGCTGTAGTGGTTTGTTTTCCAGACGTGAGTATCTTTGAGCAGTGAAAGTTATTATTTATGACTTTTTACTTGTCGGCAGTGATTTGTTTTCCACAGAGCTCTATGTGCGAGCATTTTACTCGCATTTGCAACTAAAAATAGTTTTGTGCCAGCAAAATAAATCATTCAGCACGCAGTGCGAGTCCAGATTTCAACCAGCAGCAGAAACGAACGGGGTGCGTGCTGTGGCCGTGCTGCCGGCTCTCTGCGGTTTTACGCCAGACTCGGCTCCTTTCAAAGACTCCTTGCGAAGCACTTCTCCGGGGTTTTTTTGGACCTAATTATATTGCGTTTTGCACAGCGGCGACCAGATCTTTGCTCTCAAACCACAAAAAGATGTGATGGCACAACAGTCTCCTTCAGTACATTATTCTGTGCTTTCTTTTGATTTTCACATTGGCTAGTCATCCTGTTTAATTTGTCTTCTGATTAAATTGGAACCGTTGAAACAAGTTGTAGGAAGCCTCTGCAAGTAATTGGTTGCTGGCAGACACTCTGTGCTGCAATAAAATGGTTAATCAGCACTGCCGTGCACTGTAGAGCCGATGCGCTGCTGGTTCTGCCGGCCTGAATAGAATATAATATCTATAGCCTACTGTTGTGTAGGAGCATTTATAGACTGAGCTGAGTAGTGATGCGCGGGTCGACCCGTAACCCGCAGGACCCGCAAATGGACCTGCGGGTCGGGCAGCAGTGATCGTCTGTTAAATCGGTCTGTAAATGATATTTTGACATTATTATTATAATCTATAATCTATTACTGTCATGGCATCCGAAGGTACTGATGCGTTGAGCAGGTGACAGTCCGCGGTCGTTTTCAAAACACACTTGTGTCACGCGCAAGCACACGCATAAACTTGTTGAAACTTTAAACAATTTATTGTACAAAATGGGGGAAACAAACGTTGACAAAAACGGTTCCATGATTCATATTAAATTCAAAACATAACGAAAAAACAGCTACAAGTTAGAGGGAATAGTGATAAAGTGGTAAAACTTGACATTGATCCACAGCCTCAGACGGATGCGCTCAAGTGTGCTGTGCACACAAGCTCAGTTGGTAGGCTATACTATATTTTCACATTTTTAACAATGCAATTCAAAAGTTTTGATTTTTATTGATAACCTACATTTACCAACAACAAAAAGACTACATTTAGCACCAAAAAATAAGTAAATAAAAAAACGAATATCGAATACCAAATTTTTATAACAAATACCTACCCATAGAAACGAATATTCGAATATCCGAATATTTGGGTACAGCCCTACCAGCGACAGAGAAGTCCGACTCCAGGTCCAGTAGCCTAATTTCCTCTTTGTTGGTGTCATGACTGCCCAGTAGTACCTGGACAACTGAGCCGTGGCGGCACACAGGTATGTGGCGTGTCAGAGGAGAAACGAGCCGTTCACATTTCTCTCTTTGTGGCAGGTAACGGTCCACAAACCTCACCGCATTTTAGGGACTGTTCTTTACTTATGGAGGGACTGTTCTTAACTTGTCAGAGGAGGAGGATGGCTGGTTGATTTTTATTGTATTTATTTATTTTATTTTAATCCCCCCTATGTTAATCACTTATTGATGCTGTTTTTCTATGAATAAGTCAATAAGTAATTTATTCCATTGAAATATCATTGATGTAATATAGAAAAGTGATTTATCTTTTTATAAATGACAAAAGGCACATCTGCCTCATTTTTGCTGTGGTATCATGTTACTACTCAGAACCGTGATACTTTGACTGGTATCGTACCGTGGGTCCCAATTTTGGTACCGTGACAACACTAGATGTCACAACCATTCCATTCGGAGTTGCGCAGTGAAGCGGCTCATGGTGCTGCTTAAAAAAGTGTTCCCCCACTTCTAATTTTACAAATTAAGCACTGGTTATAGTACAGCGGGATCCCCCCCCCAACATTAATGAAAGTAATAATATTATCGTTATAGTTCTGGCTACTGTGGTACAATATGTTGAAAGTATATAGGCAGTATACATGTGTGACAATAATCATATGTGTATAATAACAGTAGAAGTATGACTAATGACTAATGATGGCAGCAGCAGCAGGAGGCATCTGGCAGGACCACGGCAGCAGCACAACCACACACGTCACGCTATCCAGGCACCGCTGCGATATGAGTTAACCTGAGAGA
>NC_065520.1:3251027-3253358 GCF_006386435.1 Epinephelus moara
TGGAAGAGGGATCCCTCCTCAGTTGCTCTTCCTGAGGTTTCTACCGTTTTTTTTCCCCGTTAAAGGGTTTTTTTTGGGGAGTTTTTCCTTATCCGCTGCGAGGGTCATAAGGACAGAGGGATGTCGTATGCTGTAAAGCCCTGTGAGGCAAATTGTGATTTGTGATATTGGGCTTTATAAATAAAATTGATTGATTGATTGATAGTACACGTGCTGCTGCATTCTGAATTAGCTGGAGAGTTTTTAAGGACTTACTAGAGCTACCTGATAATAGAGAGTTACAGTAATCCAGCCTTGCGGTAACAAAAGTGTGGACCAATTTTTCTGCATCTTTTCGGGTCAGGATAGGCCTAATTTTCGCAATATTACGCAGATGAAAAAATGCAGTCCGTGAGGTTTGTTTTAAATGAGAATTAAGTTTGGGGCCAAGAACAATAACTTCACCTCTGTGTTATGTTTTTCCTACTCTTCTTTTCTTTCCTTCCCTGGGCAGGCTGGCACCAGAGATTTTATCTTGTTTTGACATATTGTCGAGACAAGCTTTCTTCTTTTTTTTTTTTCGAGACGAGCTTTCTGCGGTCACGTCAGAACTCAAGAGGCTTTATATGGCATGTGGGCTTAATAATGAGGTTTATCCTAGGTCTTTTTTAGACCAATTGTGTTTTTGGGAGCATCCTCTACAATACTCAAATTTCAGCAAAATAACAAACCAGGATGTTAACACTTTCTACACTTTTCTCACCTTGATCAACCTCCATTTCAGGGACGCTGGTCTTCTTTGGGGCGACCCTCTTCCTTTTTTTCCCTTTATTACACGACATACCTCAAGAATAAAAATAAAACATTGTGTTACATTACATCCTAAAGTAACGTTAACATAATTCCTGCAACTAAAAAGGACAAGAAACATGTATTTTAATGTCAAAAAAAGAATATATTTTTTATAGTTTTTGTCCAATTTGATACAAGTAACTACCGTCTTAACGTTATACGTCTTTTGGCGTAACGTTACTGTAAAATAATGTGCTAACAATTTGGCTGGGTCTGGTTGCAGGCACATGTTAGTAAACGCTACAATTGTTAATTTCGTGTCAGAAAAGACAGTAACTTATCTGCTAAACACAAGTTGACATCAATTTTAACATTAGTCAATCCCAAAAGGTGCTTGAGCTGTAAAACCGGATTTCCTAAAATTGGCCTAACATTAACTCACTCCAAGACTGCTTCGGGCCTCCACAGCCATGGCTAGCTCGCTAACTAGCAAAATGTTAACGTTTTTTGTTGGCTACTTTAACTTTAGGGTTATCGTGGTTCATTTTAAAAGGCATTGGCCTTGTTCCTTTACACATGTAAATTAACAAGAGCGATGAATAGCTTACATAACGTTACCTTCGACAAAATACAGCTTAAGTAGGCTACGAGACGTGAGAGGCAGACAGTTCCTTCGTTCTCTATCTTCATCTGTGGCAAGGTCAAGAGTCAATTGCCATGTATCTCATCCAAGCGAAGGACGGAACAATGAACGCTGGGGGTGGGGGCGGGTCTAGCGATTAGACAATCAATCAATCCGCTCCTGTCCTCACATGCGACTAATGGGGGGACACGTGACCGTCACAGTCAGTGGCCCTACCCTAGAGCTTAGATCGGGCCCAAAAAATCCAGCCCGACCCGGCACGAGCCCGTGCACGTTATGTCCGGGACCGGCCCGGCCCATCCAATTAACTGTAATTATGGGCCCGAGCCCAATTTAAACCCGACATTTTTCTTTAAGTTGGCTGTTATAATTAAGAGTATTAAACCACAAGTCTTGTTATTTGAATGACAGAAACATAGGATCTTAATGAATGGCGCAACACGGAAGCATGATTATGTAATAAAACAAGTGTTTATTTTAGGATCCAGGTGGTGAAGGGCTGTGCGCGCACAATGTTGCAACATTGTAACTGAGGGCCGAATTCACAAAAGGATTGCGTAAAAATGGAGCAAACACATAGGCTACCGTCTAATTCACAAAGCACGCGCAGAGGGTGAAATGCTCCACTAATTGCGCTGCCAAGCAGATTTCTATGCAAATGAGCCTCATTGATAAACAACGTTTAATTCACTAACACCAGCGCTAATAGCCACACACAGTTTGAGTTAAGTAAATAACGTCTTTAGAAAGCTGGTGCAAACTGGGCGCTCCTCTGTGGAAGCCTCTCGCCCAGACTTTCCAGTGATCGTGGCAGCAGTGATCGTCTGTTAAATCAGTCTGTAAATAATATTTTGACATTATTATTATAATCATTATTACTTTAATGGCATCCGAAGATATTGATGCGTTGAACAGGT
>NC_065520.1:3253771-3256716 GCF_006386435.1 Epinephelus moara
GCGCACTCACACAGCCCTCCTCATCCCCGTCACACTCGCACCCCGCACCTCATTCAATCCCAAACATGCCATTAACTCACAGAACATTGACATTATAACAGAACATTTACTGCAAGGTCGCTACAATAGCCTACATAGCCTATAACATTATCAAATCATAGCTTTAAAAAAAAAACAAAAAACGTCATATCTGACCAGGCCCGGCCTGGGCCCGTCAGAGGGAGGGGGGCTCCCGGCCCGACCCGGCTTGGGCCCGCGGGCCGGGTCGGGCCGGGCTCGGGCTCGGGCAGAGAATCTAAGCTCTACCCTTTGACTGAACTTTATTCAAAAGTTGGTCATTACAATAGTGCAAATAGGACATGAACATTTTTTTTTAATTTATTTAAACCTTTATTTTAACTCGTTGGTCACTGAGGTTTCCCTCATTTACAGGGACGACGAGTTTACAACAGCAACAAAGCATAAATACAATTACAGTGAAAACCAATCACAAGGCGATTTACAAAAGTCAGACACCATACATTTAAAATCAGCAAGAGAGGGTATATTCTCCAGCCCCAAAGCGTGTTGGAGAATATTCCAAGAGTTTGGGGCGTCAAAAGAAAAGCGCTGATTTACCGAGCTCTGAATGTACAAAAGGGACTTTAAGAAACATCAAACTACTGGATCGAGTTGAGTAAGATCCAGAGCACCATTCTAGTAGGGATGAAATGTATGGGGGCTGCTTACCAGTAAGGGCCTTGAAAATAAACATATACCAGTGCTTCATGCATCTGTCAGAAAGAGAGGACCAACCAACCTTTTTATATAGTATACAATAATGGGTGTCATTAAACACACAACGATGCCAGGGGTACAGATTGTAAACAAAAGGACAAACTAATTCACACAGATATTATACAGGGTACATAGATCAGTAGTTTTGATGGCTTTTTTGTTTTTAGATCGATGGATTGTGGTAATGTATTGTTTGAATTACTTATGGTTAGAGAATTTAGATTTGTGGATATGGTATTTTGCAAGTAACAGGATTAGATTGATATAATGTTGATTTGTTGTTTTAACACTATATGAAAAAAATCCAAACAATACATTTACATATGTAAGAGAAAAATCAGAGTCAACGTTTTGGGAAATTAATGTACAGACGTCTTGCCAGAAAACTTCAGAAAAATAGCAGGACCAGAACAAGTGATACAGATCTTCTTTGGTTTGTTGGCAGAATGAGCAGTCCACGTCAATGTCTTTTTTTGTGTCTTCATAAAAACAATTTGCAGGGGTAAAACCGATAAATCATTTTAAGAGACACTTCTTTGACCTTGTTTAAGATCAGATATTTGGATGGAAGACACCATATTTTCTTCCAGTTCAGGTCTGGAGTGAAGCTATTCCAGTAAGAGACCACATTTGGGACAGAGACCATGTCCTTTTGAAATAGGGCACATATATCACAGTTGTTGTTTTTTTTCTTAGTGGAAAAACTGATTTGACCCACACTAGTATCAGCAGGATCTAAATTCAATAATGTCAGTTCGGAAGCTATAGAGTTTTTAAGAAGCATTATGGCACCAGATAGGATTGCATCAAAAACCTGAGCATATTCCTTTGGTGGTATGGGAATACCGTATTTGTCTGTAAGTTCAGAGTAAGACATTAAAATACCTTTAGAATGAAAAAGCTGTTTAACCAAGTAAATTCCATGGACAAACAGTTTTCCAAAAATAAAGATTTATGTTTGTATAAAATGTCTCTATTATTCCAAATGTTGTATCTGTGGGGTGAGAAATTGTGCTTGTAAATCAAGGACCAGGAAAGAAGCATTTGTTTATGGAAATTGGACAACTTTAGGTGGATTTTTTCAATATTGTAGCTGCAAATTAAAATGAATTTAAGGCCAAACAAATCACTAGGTTGTAACCCTTCCCACACCGAACCTGTGTAAAAACCTACATTTCTTATGTTGCCTTCAGTGTCATCTGTAAATTACATTACTCCTCATATCAATAATCACAGAACTGAACATTAGGCTTACATATATCTATACAATAAAGCCCTGTCTAATTTGATACAAAGTACGGATTGTTACGACTTATTAGGGTAACGTGTATTTTACTGTCTAATAAGAATATAATTATTTCGAGTTTTGGTCTAATTAATTTGACACAGATTACAGCTTGTTGCATCCACATTTCTGTCTAATTTGATACAAAGTACGGATTGATACATGTCATTAGCATACAGACCACAACACTAATCAATTCATAATAGATTAATCGTAGAAATAAGGGAGAGGTTAATCGATGATGAAAATAATCTTCAGTTGCAGCACTATTCGTGCCACACATCCACAGAAGAAAAGACGCACAGAAAGCACATTGAGACTTTATTAAAATGTCTCTTTTTAAAACTTTAACTAAAATATACATTTTGAAATAAAAAAACCTTTAACATTTAAAATCAAATTCACATTTAAAATCAAATCTTTAACATTTTACATAAACATTTAAAACATATATAAACCCCCAACAACATCAATAACTTTGTTTCCAACCGGCGTGGCTCGAGGTGGCTGGATTTGCTGACATCACCTGCATCTAGAAGTACAAGACAAGAAATTTTACATGACACAAATGGCTATTTCAATCCCACACAAAATAATGTATATATTCATTGTTAAGTTAATTGTTCACAATGTGGGATCTATCACGAGCAAAGACATAGAACATCAAGGAACACTATGGTGGCGGTGAACAATTTGTGGGTCTTCACCAGAGTTGGGTATAACGCGCTACAAAGTAACGCATTAGAGTACTTTGATTAGTTTTTGCAGTAACGAGTAACCTAACGCGTTAGTTTGCTGTTTGAGTAATCAAATACTTAAGTACATTTTCAAACAAGACATCAGTTACTTCCGTTACTTTTAGAACGCTGGTCCTTCAGCTCCG
>NC_065520.1:3260645-3265280 GCF_006386435.1 Epinephelus moara
AACACTGGGTCACTGTTTCTGAAAAGATGTGTTGCTTTTGAATCTGTTAAATGTTTCCAATGTTGTGAGCATCGCAAATGAAATGCCTTCCACCGTATTGGAGGGTGGAGGCATCAATATCAGATATCTCAAAATAAATCCAAAATGATCCGCATGGTGAGATAGCCGTGCGTCAGCCAGGATGCGCATCTCTACTGTGTAGCCTCCTGCTCAGACGCAGGCAGCATCTATTTCCCTCTCTGCACAGAGATGCATTTATTTATAGTAACCACGTTTTATAGTGAGCAGCATATACATGTCCTCTACAAATCCCGACCAAGTTTGGATGAACGAGTCACACGCAATCCGACAGGAAACGAAGGCTGCTCATCGGTCCCGTGCGCCGCTGTATGCAGGACGCACGGATTACATGAGAAGAGCGA
Source organism: Epinephelus moara (assembly GCF_006386435.1). NCBI lineage: Eukaryota > Metazoa > Chordata > Actinopteri > Perciformes > Serranidae > Epinephelus > Epinephelus moara. The sequence goes on from NC_065520.1 coordinate 3,261,068, forward strand.
AAGGATCCACGGTATAATTAACCACAAAACACGTAAATAACTTCATATTACTGGCGTGTAACACTCATTAATGCTTAAGCTGAGTCCTCTACGAAATGAGAATGTCCATTTGAAATAATCTTCTCATGTTTAATGTCCGAAAATGAAATAAATTTGTTCAAGGCCTCAAACTGATCTTTGTGCATGATGATCTCAAACACACTTGATTGACTTATATTTTCGTTAGGCTATTATTTTTTTCGTTATTGTATAATTATTTTCAGTAAATCAGGCAAGCTTATTCTATTGGAATTTATATTTATTTTTGTATGACATTTTACACAGCTGCAATGCACAGCGGAGTGGTATTTCCCCAAAATGTAATAAGAAAGACAGTAGAGGGTTTTTTTTGCCATTTGCGTGTTTTTATTGAAGGTGCAAACACAATTAGGCTACACAATCAACGAAAGCCCAGACACGGTGCTGAAATCCCCGCTGCTGCTGACAGCAGACCGGGGGAGAAAAAAAGACACTTCTTTGCTCTGTGCTTTCAGAAAATAACCATCATGCGGTTCGTCCCTGCAGACAGGGGCAAAAGGATCAATGCGCAGCCTCCGTTTCCTTTCTGATTGCGTCCGTCTCGTTCATTCAAACTTTGTAAACACGGTTGGGATTTGTAGGGGACATATGTATGCTGCTCACTATAAAATGTGTTTACTATAAATAAATGCATCTCTGTGCAGAGGGCTTAAAATCTTCATCAGTAGGTCAACAGGAGAGACTTTTGGAAATGCATGAAAGCCCTGAGTCAGGAGCGCAGACTTTTCTTATTTTCATTAAAGGTTACAAATAATGCTGTTATGTTCCTTAAATGGCTTGATTTAGTTATCAAAGTTTCATTTTCTTAACAATAAAGATGCCATGTTCATCCATTCTAGTTCTCTTATAACTGCATGTTATTATAAAATAACTTCAAATAAAATCCTTAATCATTAGTAAGTGTGCGTGCTTCCCCGACCCCTCCCAACAAAAATCCTGCCCCCCCTCTCAGAAAATAGTTCCGACGTCCATGCCTGCAGAACCTCGCTCTGCGCAAGACCACCTTTTATTTTTATTTATTTTTTATTTTACCCATTATCAAACCTGAGTTCAACTTATAATGACATGACAGTAAAAATATTGATTGATTCTCTGTTGATTTTTAAGGCTTTACTGTAGGATACTACATAACCTGCATCAGTACCGCTGCCCACCGCTACGGAGGGTGGAGGAATTAATAAAATAAATTTAAAAAGAATCATTAAATAGGCTACAAACACTCGATTTCTCCCAGTCAGAGCCAACATAAAAATTAGTTCAGTGAATTCCTGCTGTGTTAGTGTGTTGGCTTTTTATCCATGAAAGCCAGGGACACTTGGCTCCAACACACATTCAAGAACTTCTCGTCACTTCACTTCAAAAATTAAATGTGTTTATTTTACAATATCAGAATAATTAAGTTATTAAAGCTACGAAACGAAAAATCACAAAATCATCGAAAAACTCCATATAGCCTAAAAAGACTCAGTGTAGAAATGTCTTCTCTCTCTCCCCGCATTCCAAATAACCCAGTACGCAAACAAAAGGTTAGAGCATAGTTATGCTAAACCACTGGCGTTGGAGGGGGAAGGCCACACATAACCATTATGCCATGTCTGGGACTGTCCAGTGATTTCAGGCTTTTAAATTCCTGCATAGTATAGTAACTAATGCCGAAAACTAAGTAGTGAACCAACTGCATGTAGATACAGGGTGGCAACGCGTCTAGGTCCCTGCTCCAGCTGCAGGTAGCTCGTACAGATTGATGTTATTTATTTCTTGGATCTTCTCCAAATACCTCAGTTTGAATCATGATAACACGGCAAAAAAGTCATACAAAGCACGGTAAATGTTTAATTACACTGGGGTAGCCTAATTGACGGGAAACACAGGGGCAAGTAGGTTTTGAAAGATAAAAAGAGAGCGTCCTCTTGGCTTTTCACATGGTAATATTATTTTAAAAAATATGGGTTGCATACAGTAGTTGTAATTTGAACTAGTCATAAAATTCTACTAGGCTAAATAGTGGCTCCGTGGAGCCATGGACCAGCTGATAAGCCGTCTTTCCCAAATCTGCAGATATTACAGTATTTTGGTGATAATCACTGCTCCTCCCCGTGGACAAATGAAGCATTGCAACTGGTTTTCACACAGGTCTCTAGGGGTGTTACAAGTCAGGGCTGCATTTCCTACGTCATCACGGGGGATTAAATTAACTCCATGGAGCAGGCGGCAGGCTTGCACGGAGCAGTCACGGATCTGCCACGGACCTGCCGCGGACCTGCTGAGGTTCAGTCATGGAAACAGGGGAACTTTTGAGTGGCTCCTACTGTATAGGACACGCCGCCGTCATCCTGTCAGTCAGGATCCGTGAGAAGACCCTCAAGACCAGTGATCCAATGGTAATGGGACGCTACTGGTTGGCGTACCCAAGCCGACTGGGGTCAGTGGTCTTGGATATGAGTGTCGTGCGGCACCTCTTGAAGACCCTCGGCAGGGTCCCTGAGACCAACCATGTGGAGAACATGTGGGCCAACTTCTCCCCACTGGGGTCCCAACCGAGCAGGAGCAAGATTACGGAACATCTTAGCCATCTGTACAGACGTTGCCCGCGGACCGCCACATGGAGACAAGTTCCAACCGACTGTGAAGACCGATGATACACTGCCACAATCCATGTGTATCCGGCCAGGTTTCGCAATGCTTTGTTTTAATTAAACAGTCAGATTCCCCTGGTCCAACAGGGTCTTCTTTCCCCGCTGATTCTGCCAAGCCCATTCCCTTGGCTGTGGTTTCACTAGATAGTAGGTAGGGACAGTGGGAATCTCATTCATCCATTCATACGTGTCACTAATTAGATGACAAGGCACTTGGCTACTTTAAGAAAATCATAGTTACCCTAGTCTCGCCACCAGACAATCAGAGATCTCCGCCTTCTGATAGCCTGGGGACACTCCTTTCTAAAGTGTGTTTAACACACCGGCGAAAACGGCCGGCAATAAAGCAACGCCTCTTGCATTTTTGAAAAGGACACGCCTTCTCGGAAATGTCGGCTCCCCCTTTTCTCGTCCGCAAGGAAACAAACACACAGAGAGGTTGAAAATGGATGCCGAGAGATTTAACTCCGTTTTATCAAACATGTGCTCATCCGTGAAGAAAATATTTTTTCCAGCGGATGTCTTAGTTACAACATGATTGAGCTAACTGGAGTAGTTTCATGTCGTATCCGACAACGGGGGGCTTTTAACAGATGACGTCCTGATGTTAGCTTTACTGCTGGTGTTAGCTGTCCCTGTCAGCTGCAGCCACTGATGCTTTCTAGACATCATAATTTCCCAAAACTGAATAAATACCACACATAGCAACACAAAACTGCTTTGCTAGCTCAAGCATGTTGTAACTAAGATATCCACCGGAAAAAAAAAAAATTTCACGGGACCGTTTAATGAGTTATTACCTATTACAGACACCACTAACGGCTAAGAAATAGTAATGTTTGTTCAATCATTGTGTTTATAGACTTTACAAACATCGGATTAGTCTAAACGGTGATACAGTGATGTGAAAAATGTGATATNCCGCCCTGCAGATTTACTATTGGTTCTGCAATGTAGGGAGTTTTTTTAAACTCTGAAATTGTATCCACCCATCTAAACACAAAATCAGGGAGAAAGTCATCAGTCTTTAGTTAAGCAAAGCGTCTAAAGACTGACTTGTGAGTCTATAGTTACCCCGCCGTCTTATCTCGAGCTTATCTGCGCCCTTTCCAGAGCTTGGCCTCACACGAGTGACGTCCGGATGCCCTTTACTCCCAGAAGGGAGTTCCTCACATGCTGTCCGCCCCTAAGGTGAAAACCCTGGGCGCCGCAAGGTTACTGCCTGTGACTGGGCAGCAGGTTCTGCTGGATCGCTCCATAGGGAATAGTGAAGTAACAAGTACTCAGTTTGTGTCCCCTGAACCCAAGGACAGTCAAACCTTTACCAACGCTCTGACATACGCCATTGCACGCCTGCGCCTGGGTAGGACGTAACTAGATCTACTGTCCGTTGTACCTCCCCCGAACGTAGGGTCTGAAGTTGGGCAGAACACCCAGGTCTTCAAGTCACTCTAGATCCAGAGCGGGGGGAATCCTCGGGTAATCACTCTGGGGCCGGG
>NC_065520.1:3265780-3269004 GCF_006386435.1 Epinephelus moara
CTCTAAGAAGTTGGAAGAAGAATGGTGGAGAATGCTGAAGCCTTTACAAAAGGAACATTTTATTTGAGAAACTATACAACCAGTAACTACATACTCTGAAGAAACAAAGTGGGGAAATTCAGCTCAAAATAGGATAAAAGGGGGCGTCGGTGGCTTAGTGGTAGAGCAGGCGCCCCATGTACAAGGCTGTTGCAGCTGCAGCCCGGGTTCGACTCCAGCCTGTGGCCCTTTGCTGCATGTCACTCCCTCTCTCTCTCTCCCCCCCTCACGCTTGTCTGTCCTGTCAAATAAAGACTAAAAATGCCCCCCAAAAATAATATCTTATAATAATATAATAATAATATCTATCTAAAATAGGATGAAAGTTGGGTTGTTCAGACTGCGCTGCAGCTCTTGTGTATATTCTGTATGAAAACAGAAAAAAATACATAAACAATTACATGGGATGCCTTGTTTTGCTAATTTAACGTATACACTGTGGGAACAGATGATCTGCCCCGGACATCTAAGGGCATCACAGATCTCATTTGTAAGTCTAGGGGTTAGAAGAAGAAGAAGCTGGCAGAAGAATGGTGGAGAATGTTGAAGCCTTTACAAAAGGAACATTTTATTTGAGAAAATATACAACCAGTAACTTCATACTCTGAAGAAGCAAAGGGGGAAATTCAGCTCAAAATAGGATAAAAGCTGGGTTGTTCAGAATGCGTTGCAGCTCTTGTACATGTTCTGTATTAAAGCAAGCTCAGTAGAGCAATTAGAAAAGATTCAATGAAGTTCATATTCTTATGATCAGTAAGGTCTTTATAGGTTATATTCGGCAGCAGAGAGGTTGCAACTCCACAGTGAAAATAGAATATTCTTGAATATGTTCACATTTTTGAAGGCTTAAGAGTGTGGGGTTTAGAAAATAATCAGGCTCGAGCAGCTATGACTCACCATTGAAAATCGTCTCAGACTTGAGAATGCAAGCTTATTGTTGCATAGACAAATTTATGATTTTTCAAATTACGAGCAATATGCTTTTGTGATATCTGAAGGCTTAAGGGAAAGAGGTTTTCAAAAATGTACGACAAACTTGCCCGTGGGCCCCTGGGGAGAATCCTCCCCAGCAGCATTATTGTTACAAAAGTGTGCTTTTTATGAAAAAGTTGAAAAATGCATGAAAATGCAAAGCTTAAGATGACAAAAAGTATTGATGAATATGTTTGAGTATATTACAAGGGATTTAGAGGTATTACAACAATTGTGCGGAAACCTCTGCAACCCTATTGTCGCAAATACACCCGCTGCATTGCAATTTCATCAATAGTGTTGCTGAGTCAAGATATATTTCTCCCTCTCTCCTCTCTGGAAGTGTCCGCCCTCCAGCCGCCTCTGCCACCTTAATTAAACACTGAAAACAAAAGTAAAAGACAGACATTTTTCTATTTTNGGTGGGGGGGGGCTATCCCCAGCTGACACGGGCGAGAGGCAGGGTACACCCTGGACAGGTCGCCAGACTATCGCAGGGCTGACACATAGAGACAAACAACCATTCACAATTTAGAGTTATCAATTAACCTAGTCCCCAATCTGCATGTCTTTGGACTGTGGGAGGAAGCCGGAGTGCCCGGAGAGAACCCACGCTGACATGAGGAGAACATGCAAACTCCGCACAGAAGGGCTCCCACACCCGGGATCGAACCGGCAACCCTCTTGCTGTGAGGCGACAGTGCTAACCACCACACCACCGTGCCGCCCCCTTCATTAAACAATGAAAACAAATATTAAAGGACAGAGAATTTTTTTTTTTTTCCTATTCTCACTTTATTTAGCTATGTTTCTCCCTCTCCCCTCTCTGGGGAGCATCTGACCAACCGCCGCTGTCTCACACACGGAGCCCGCCCCTCCCGGGCCCCGCACATACCCCCCGGTGCTCGGGTCTCCCTCTCTGCGGAGCCCGCCGCCCTCTGCCTGTCCCACCTTCTTTCAACACTGAAAACAAATATTAAAGGACAGAGAATTTTTTTTTTTTTCCCCATTGGGCATACCGGCCTGGTGGGCCGGTGGGAATTTTTTTTTTTTTTTTTTTTTTTGTTTTACTATTAGTCATGCCATGATACCTATTGGTACACAAAACTGGTAGATCGGCCCATTAGTCATGATTGATTCTGGGCTGGACCAATTACAGCCGAGGGCCGATGCCCCCTCCCACTTGGGCCTCGGCTGCCAATCAATCAATCATACAGAGAGAGAGGAGATCGACAAAATGGAGAAGAAACGCAAAGGAGGCACGGAAAAAATAAGAGAGAAAAAGAGACAAGCCCTTCAGGGCGATGCTGCCAAATGTGTTAAAATAACACAGATGTTTGCTGGCTATGGCAGAGCTTCTTCAGCGGCAGCATCAGTGACCGCACCCGCACTGGCATCCAAAGCAGCCACAGCAGGTAATGATGGCGGAGGTGGCCGTCAGCAGGTGGATGAGGCGAAGGGGAGGCAGAAGGAGAAGAGACCCGCGGCCACCGCATTATATGATAACGGCACAGGCGGTGCGACTGAAGTGATTAACTGCAGTCTACCTGGGTCAGATATGAATCAAGTTTGGTTGATAGTTTATTTTCGTTGTGCTTGCTAACTCTTAAAGGGCCAGTGTGTAATATTTGGCATGGTTTATTGTCAAATCTGAATCTGAATCTGAATCTTCTACCCATTAATATGTGTATAATGTGTATAATCGCTATAAAATGAAATTCGTTTGGTTTTCGTAGCCTTATAATTATGCTTTTTTATTTATATATATATATATATATATATATATATATATATATATATATATATTATATATAGCAAGGGCCTTGCTTTAGAGAGGTCGCCATCTTGCGCCGCCATGTATGTAAGGCAGCCCGAGCGGACAATCCAGCCAGCCAGAGAAGGCGTTTCGCATGTATAAATAAACCAACGAAGACAGCGGAAGAAAGGAAGAAGGATGAGGAAACAGCAGAGAGTGTTCGTAGTGAAAAGTTTTTTTTAGTTCTAAAGTTTGGGAATGGACCACACTTACCACGCAACAGGAGAGAATGAACCCGAACCGTCTTCTGCGAGGAAAAGAAGACGCAACTTCACTCCTTGTGACGCACTCTCTGCGGCGCTTTTCCTCCTGATGATATATCTCCCCAACGATGGTAGCACCGAATCCCATTCTGTGCAGCAAAATGGGAGCGGAGGATTCAGCCTCTCTTCTCGCC
>NC_065520.1:3271072-3272577 GCF_006386435.1 Epinephelus moara
TTTTTATTGTGGGCATGTTTCTGTTCAATTTAAAATATCCCTTCACCTTTTAAAGGTTGCCATGTTTGAGGAAGTATTATGTGTTGCTGTGCTGTTTATTGATGTGGTGAGTACATAGTCTATGAAAATATTACTAAATCTGTCATTTATTCATTTTAATATTCATCAATGATCATGTCTCACCTCTTTTCCTCACTGTCCTATTTTTCAGGATCCCATCATACGTTCATTGTTCAGGAGGTTCACTAGACCAAGCAGCCTTTTGGGTTACTCTAAGTAAGTATTGTATAGAATATATGATGCAACTGTTTCTACAATAAAAATACTGGCACTGTGGTCACCTAAGTAACTCCATCAAGTGTTATTCTTTCTCACCTTTCTCTCTGTCTCCCTTCACTTTTTAAAGGTTACTAAGTTTGAAGAAGTATTATGCGTTGCTGTGCTGTTTATTGATGTGGTGAGTAGGCCTACATAGTCTATGAAAATATCACAAAATCTGTCATTTATTCCTTTTAATTAATTTAATATTTTTAACTTGGCGTTTTTGTCATCTTAGTTGAACTAATTGAAGTTAAACTCTGCTTTTTGACAATTTAGGACACCAAATCACGCAACAGGTTCATTTGTGTCCGTATTTGGTTAAAGATGGATGTTTATTAAATGTTTTTAATGTTTTTGGTCGAGTTTTAACAAAGAGAGCCCCAATAATTGGGAGCTTTTAATGAGTGGCTGCTCCTCACGTGCTGTCAGTATGCGCTGGAGGACAGCGCAGCAGTGCATGGGTCGAGTCAAGGTTACAGCAAAGGAGGAGGTTAACTTATTCTAGTGATGGGTAGAAAGTAAACACAAGATTAACACTTTACTTCACTGTAACCTTGACCCGACCCATGCACTGCCGCTCTCTCCTCCAGCGCACACTTACAGCACGTGAGGAGCAGACACGCTTGCGCCACTCATTAAAGCTCCCAATTATTGTCACCTCTCGCCTCTCTACCCTTTTCTTAATTCCCTTTTATTAAGAAAATACTNCAGCGAGGGACAATCTTAACTCCGCCCCCTTCCTCAGCCGCTCGCCTGTCTCACTCCCCCCCCCCCTCTCCTTCCCTCAGCTCCGCCTATCTTTTCTTTTGAAATCAAGCTGTGGGCGGAGTAATGCCCAGAGAGGGGGGTTTAGTTCCCCTTTAAGAAAATACTGTAGCGGGGCGTCAGTGGCTTAGTGGGGTCTTCATTATTTTTTTTTCTTAATTTCCTTTCCTTTTTACTTGTGCACTTGCTGAGGGATGTTGCAGCTGACAGAGAAAGTTCCCTCATCACAGAATGATTTTTCCTATATTTACTTTTATAGATGACAAAAACCAAGGCCTCGGGGGAATGCCCCATTTGTGGACGTAAGCTGAAAGCCCTTTCAAAGCACCTCAGGCAGAGCCACGGGCATCTTAACCCAAAAGAAAGGAGCATCCTTAACAATCTGGCCACTGGCCGGATTACTGTTGATGGTGGGCCAT
>NC_065520.1:3272995-3278692 GCF_006386435.1 Epinephelus moara
CATTAATTTGCAGTCCTGTTTTCTCTTGCTGGTTGTTGTCATGGCATGGCACACTGGACAATAAAAGCTATCTATCTATCCTGTCTTTCCTCCTCCTGACTAAGCAGAAGCAGCAGCGGCAGCGGCAGCAGCGGGGAGCCTCATCGACCTCCTCTGACAGCTCAGAGGAGGAGGAGCAGGAGGAGCAAGAGGAGCAGCAGCAGCACCAGCAGGCGGGAGCCTCCTCCTCTGAGAGCTCATCAGAGGAGGAGGAGGAGCAGGAGGAAGAGCAGCAGCAGCAGCAGCAGCAGCAAGCCTTGGCCCAAAAGGTGAAGGAGAAGGTCGGCTTCACCCCGCGAAAAACAGACAAGGCGAGGAGGGCCGTTGTCATGTTGGAGAAAATCTAGTTTGTGTTTAGTGTGTGTTGTGTGTTTTTGTTCTTTGTTCAATTGTTCATATTTAAAGTTCCAAATTGTTCTATAATTGTTCATATTGTTCATTGATTGTTTACATTTATGTTGTTGAAAACATAAATGTTGAAAAGTTGAAAAAAATTACAAACAAACAAAATAACAAAAAAAAAAAAAAAAAAAGCACAAAAAAAACAACAACAAAAAAACCAAAACAAAACAAAAAAATCTCCGCATGGGTACTGCCGTGACGTGGCATGGAGGCTTACTGCCTGTGTGATCTTAGAGCCTCTGGATATTTTTGAGAGGCTCTAAGACCACACAGGCAAACCAAAGTGCCCCCAAACCACAACGTACCTCCTTTCCAGGTTGCCAGGCTGTTATGTGCAAGTTATTTAATTTAATGAAGTTGAACTGTGTTATCATTCATTTCAGGCTGTTTGGGCTACTTTTCATAGTTAAAAAGTAGCCCATTCTGACATCTTCCTTTTTGGGCGACTTTTCTAATGTACAAGGTAGCCCTTTAATCCTGAACTGACTGAAGCGGCTTTAAAAAATAAAATGCCCCAAAAAATATCTTAAAAAAAAAAAAAAAAAAAAAATGCCCCAAAAAATATCTTTAAAAAAATAATAATAATAATTTAAAAAAAAGCCCCACAAAATATCTTTAAAAACACTACAAAGGTTTCTAGAAAATGGACATTTTTGTCCACTTGAAGGGTCATGGATGTAACTTTGAAGGGTAACACAAGGGTTAAAAAAGCGGCTTAGAGAGAGAGAGAGAGGGGGAGAGAGAGAGAGAGAGAGAGAGAGAGGCCGGAGGTGACGACAGAGAGAGAGAGAGACAGAGGCTAGAGGTGACAGGACAGAGAGAGAGAGAGAGAGAGAGAGAGATGAGAGGTGACAGGACGCACGAGACAGAGAGAGACACACGGAGGTACACGGAGTTTACTAACTACATTTATTTTCATTTTCGGCGAGTTTTATCCAGGACTGGAGGGTGAGTAGTATTCTAATATTTTTAACTTGGCGTTTTTGTCATCTATTTGAACTAATTGAAGTTAAACTCTGCTTTTTGACGATTTAGGACACCAAATCACTCAACAGGTTCATTTGTGTCCGTATTTGGTTAAAGACGGATGTTTATTAAATGTTTTTAATGTTTTTGGTCGAGTTTTGACAAAGAAAGCCCCAATAATTGGGAGCTTTAATGAGTGGCGCCAGCGTGTCTGCTCCTCACGTGCTGTCAGTGTGAGCTGGAGGACAGTGCAGCAGTGCATGGGTCGAGTCAAGGTTACAGCAAAGGAGAAGGTTAACTTATTTGACAGCCAAATTAAGAGGCTACATCTATAAAGAACTACACACATCATATTAGATTAATCCCATCTTATCATCACCCACTTCATACTACAGCGTAATTGCCTTTCACCAAACTTTGTTTGTGGGTATTTATAATTATGTTTGAACCACTTATTCTTCAGCAGGGAGTACTTCTCTTCATCTGTCAGTTGTCAGTTATATTAATTTTTATATCAATGAAAAAAACAAATCTATGTTACTAAATTCTTACATTTTTACATGTATCTCACCATGGCAAGTTGGAAGTTGACATATTCTGCCATATATGAAGAGGGGAGACTCTCTGGAATCTGTCAATATAAGAACCATGATGCTGGGACATTCTGTCACTTCACAGCTGTCCAAAACATGTGGTTTATGCCAGGTGGACATGATTGATTTGATGGATTTATAGCATGATGGGATGACAGCACAATGATGTGTGTGGTATCGTTGGAAAGCTCTGTGGGGCATTGTGGGGTCTTTATTTTTTTTTTCTTAATTTCCTTTCCTTTTTACTTGTGCACTTGCTGAGGGATGTTGCAGCTGACAGAGAAAGTTCCCTCATCACAGAATGATTTTTCCTTTCTTTACTTTTATAGATGACAAAAACGAAGGCCTCGGTGGAATGCCCCATTTGTGGGCGTGAGCTCAGGGCCCTGTCGAAGCACCTCAGACAGAGCCACGGGCTTCTTAACACTAAAGAACGGAGCATCTTGTGAGGAGGAGCAGGAGCAGGAGGAAGAGGCCGAGCAGCAGCCACCAGTGCCTCAGAAGAGGAAGGCCTCTTCTTCCGTCCCTCCTGCTGCTGCTGCTGCTGCTGCTTCCAGACCAGAGCAGAGCACCAGTGAGGTGAGTGTTTAGTTCATCAATAATTTCACAAATCTTTACCAAGGTTTGAACCAAGGAGGGCATGTGGTCATGTTAATTTTGTTTTGTATTGTTTTTTTCCTAGGAGGAAACAGAACGGCTGAGTCCTAAATTGAGGACAATTAAAACTGCCCTCAAGCCATATTTTTCAGGGAAAAGCAAGGCCTCAAAGCTGAGAAACATGTGCTTCGGCACCTCAATTGGTAAGAAATTACGCATTCTATATTTGTGCAGGTGTGTGGAGTGTTTTTATGTTACATTCATCATCACATGTGTTTCATTTTCACAGACAAGTACATGGTGTCCTATGCAGATTTTGTTTCTTGCCCCGAGGGAACCAGCAAGATACAACAAAATGCGACGTCGAAAACCACCCGGGCAAAAGTATATCTAAAATATATGATGCTCGGGTGGTCTTTCATAAAGTATTGGACCTGGGAGTTCCTAGACAACCCTCTTCTGGTCAAGTTGTAAGTAGTGAACTTTGAAAGACGTAACCTTAGTAAGCACTGAAAACAAATGAATGACAGAGACTAAATCCAGACTGGTCTTTCCACAGCTANGGAGGAAACAGAACGGCTGAGTCCTAAATTGAGGACAATTAAAACTGCCCTCAAGCCATATTTTTCTGGGAAAAGCAAGGCCTCAAAGCTGAGAAACATATGCTTCGGCACCTCAATTGGTAAGAAATTACACATTCTATATTTGTGCAGGTGTGTGGAGTGTTTTTATGTTACATTCATCATCACGTGTTTCATTTTCACAGACAAGTACATGGCGTCCTATGCAGATTTTGTTTCTTGCCCCGAGGGAACCAGCAAGATGCAACAAAATGCGACGTCGAAGACCACCCGGGCAAAAGTATATCTAAAATATATGATGCTTGGGTGGTCTTCCATAAAGTATTGGACCTGGGAGTTCCGAGACAACCCTCTTCTGGTCAAGTCGTAAGTAGTGAACTTTGAAAGACGTAACCTTAGTAAGCACTGAAAACAAATGAATGACAGAGACTAAATCCAGACTGGTCTTTCCACAGCTACCCAGCTCTGCTACGATCATTTGGCCTGGCCCCAACAACCATTATATTGTATGTGGGCCAGGCCATATCGTTTGTGGAGTATGTGCGGGACATCCAGCCGAAATATTCGAGGGTGTCCCCACAGGAAGTAACAATGATCTTCAAGGAGCTAAAGAAGCTTTATAAAGACCTGGGCCGCACGGTGCTGGGCCACCAGTTCATGGTAAAACAGCAGAAGGGGCAAAGACTGGTGGCCAAAGCCGACCTGGCCAAATGCCAGGCCTTGGCCAAGGCCAAGATTCCTTCACTCCTGGGTAAGTCTGTACTGCCTCTCTCTTTCTCTTTCTCTTTCTCTTTATCTCTCNGGTAAAACAGCAGAAGGGGCAAAGACTGGTGGCCAAAGCCGACCTGGCCAAATGCCAGGCCTTGGCTAAGGCCAAGATTCCTTCACTCCTTGGTAAGTCTGTACTGCCTTTCTCTTTCTCTTTCTCTTTATCTCTCTCTCCTACACACACACACACACACACACACACACTGTACTTTTCTGATATGCATCATTATTCTCTTCTCTCTTTAACTCTCATTTCAGATGACATCGAACAGGCCCCCCCGAAGGACCCAAAGACCAGGTACCGGTTTTGCGGGTACCTAGCTGCATATTTATGCAGCATCTATGGACACAGGGAGGGGGTCCTCACCCGCATGCAGGTGTCTGAGGTGAAGGAGGCTGTGGGGAACCCCGACAGCGGCTACCGCATCAACGTAAATTTCAGTTTAATTTCAAACCCTTTCATAATGTGATCACTTTCAAAATCAGGTTAAATTTTGTTTTCATAGCTTTATCCAATTGACTGCTCTCTCTGTTTTCTGTCATCTCTGTCTGTTGCAGGTCATGGACCACAAAACAGTACGCAAATTTGGGATGGCACAAATATACTTGGAGCCGGAGGAGTACGCATGGTTCACCTGGTGGCTTCGGCTCCGCAACTGGTCTGTGCCCCTCAACGGCTTCTTTTTTACGTCACTGTGCGGAGGCCAGGGACTTAGTACGATATGTACGTCGGGCCTGGTCCGAGATGGGCCTCCCAGGTTCCCCCAGCCTCCTTGACCTCAGGACGGCTGTCTCCACATATGTGAGTATGACAGAGACCTGATATTTGATTTTCACGGGGTAAATTTAATCCATACTGACCCAAGCATGAATTTGTCTTTTGTAGAACTTTCAACAAAACGATGAGGAAATGCGCAAAAACCTCTCCTCCTTCATGTGTCATAGTGCTGACACCCAAGAGCGGTTTTACGCGCTCCACAAAACTGTCCAAAGAGCCAGACAAATGACAGAGATGTTCATTTGGCTCTTACTGAGAGAGGAAGAGGCAGGTCCCTCCTCCGCTGCCGCCGCCTCCTCATCAGCTGCCTCCTCCTCCGCTGCCGCCTCCACCTCCGCTGCTGAGGGCAGAGTAAGTGAAAACCATGTAATCACTATCACACAACAGTCCAAATTCACTGAGCTCAGTGTCAACCTGTTCTCTTTTCTGAAGGTTGTGTCACCAAAGAAGCCCAGGCTCACCACGTAGGCCTTGGCCCAAAAGGTAAAGGAGAAGGTCGGCTTATCCCCACGCAAGTCGACCAAGGCAAGGAGGGCCCTTGTCCTGTTTAAGAAAATTTAGTTTGTGTTGAGTGTGTGTTGTGTGTTTTTGTTCTTTGTTCAGTTGTTTTCATATTGAGAGTTCCAAATTGTTCATTTTGTTCAAAATTGTTCTATAATTGTTCTACAATTGTTCATATTGTCAATTGTCGATTGTTCATTGTTTGTTTACATTTATGTTGTTGAAAACATAAATGTTGAAAAGTTGAAAAACAAATGAAAAAATAACAAAAAACAACAAAAAAACACACAACCCCCCCCCCCCCCCCCAAAAAACAAACAAACAAACAAAAAAAAACAAACAAAAAAAAAACCTCCGTATGGGTACTGCCGTGACGTGGCATGGAGGCTTACTGCCTGTGTGATCTTAGAGCCTCTGGATATTTTTGAGAGACTCTAAGACCACACAGGCAAACCAAAGTGCCCCCAAACCA